>NC_057715.1:61072864-61097232 GCF_004010195.1 Chiloscyllium plagiosum | reverse complement strand
GCCTGTGCCCCAAACGTCGAATCTCCTGTTCCCTGGATGCTGCCTGACCTGCTGTGATGTTCCAGCAATAAAGTTTCAACTTTGATCTCCAGCATCTGCAGACCTCACTTTCTCCCCAAATGGAATATACCCTAGATTACTACAGGAAGAGAGGGAAGAGATTGCTGTGCCTTTGGTGATGATCTTTGCATTCTCACTGTCCACTGTAGTAGTCCCAGATGATTGGAGTGTGGCAAATGTCATTCCCTTGTTCAAGAAAGGGAATAGGGATAATCCTGGGAATTACAGACCATTCACTCTCACATCAGTGGTGGGCAAATTGTTGGAGAGGATTCTGACAGACAGGCTTGTTGATTGCTTGGAAAACCATAGTTTGATTAGAGATAGTCAGCATAGCTTTGTGAGGGGCAGATCATGCCTTACAAATCTGATTGAATTCTTTGAGGATGTGACAAAACATGTTGATGAAAGTAGAGCAGTAGATGTGGTGTACATGGATTTTAGCAAGGCGTTTGATAAGGTTCCCTATGGTAGGCTCATTCAGAAAGTAAGGAGGCATTGGATACAGGAAATTTGGCTATCTGGAAATAGAATTGGCTGGCTCATAGAAATCAGACATTACAGCTGTACTTAGAGAGGATATTCCTGGAAATACATGCATGGAAGTTTATTGGGTGGAACTGAGAACTAAGAAAGGGATGATCACCTTATTAGATTGTAGTATTGTCCCTCTAATAATCAGCAAGAAATTGAGAAACAAATTTGTAAGGAGATTTCAGTTATCTGTAAAAATAATAGGGTGGTTATGGTAAGGAGTTTCAACTTTCCAAACATAGACTGGGACTGGCATAGTGTTAAGGTTTTAGATAGAGAGGAATTTGTTAAGTGTATACAAGAAAATTTTCTGATTCGGTATGTGGATACACTGACTAGAGAAGGTGCAAAACTTGACCTACACTTTGGAAATAAGGCAGGGCAAGTGACTGAGGTGTCAGTGGGGGAGCACTTTGGGGTCAGCAGCCATAATTCTATTACTTTTAAAATAGCGAATGAAAAGGATGGACTGGATCTAAAAGTTGAAGTTCTAAATTGGAGGAAGGCCAATTTTGATGATATTCGGCAAGATCTTTCGAAAGCTGATTGGGGGCAGATGTTCGCAGTAAAGGAATGGCTGGAAAATGGGAAGATTTCTTCAGAAATGAGATAACAAGAATCTAGAGAAAGTATATTCCTGTCAGTGTGAAAGGAAAGGCTGGTAGATATAGGGAATGCTGGATGACTAAAGAAATTGAGGGTTTAGTTAAGAAAAAATAACAAAGCATATGTCAGGTATAGACAGGAGAGATCGAGTGAATTCTTAGAAGAATATAGTGGCAGTAGGAGTATACTTAAGAGGGAAATCAGAAGAGCAAAAAGGGGACATGAGATAGCTTTGGCAAATAGAGTTAAGGAGAATCCAAAGGGTTTTTACAAATACAGTAAGGACAAAAGGGTAACCATAGAGAGGATAGGGTCCCTCAAAGATCAACAAGGCAGCCTTTGTGTGGAGCTGCAGGAGGTGTGGGACACACTAAACAAGTATTTTGCATCAGTGTTTACTATGGAGAAGGAAATGCAAGATGGAAAATGTAGGGAAATAGATGGTGAATCTTGAAAAACGTCCATATTACAGAACATATAAAGGTGGACAAATCCTGATCAGGTGTACCCTAGAGCTCTGTGGGAAGCTAGAGAAGTAATTCCAAGGCCCCTTGCTGAGATATTTGTATCATTGATAGTCACAGATGATGTGCTGGAAGACTGGAGATTGGCTAACATGGTGCCACTATTTAAGAAGGGTGATAAGGACAAGCCAGGGAACTATGGACCTGAGTCTGACGTGGGCGGTGGGCACGTTTCTTGAAGGAGTCCTGAGGGACAGGATTTACACATATTTGGAAAGGCAAGGACTGATTAGGAATAATCAACATGGTTTTGTGCGTGGGAAGTAATGTCTCATGAAATTGATTGAGTTTTTTGAAGAAGTAACAAGGGAGATTGGTGAGGGCAGAGTGGTGGACGTAATCTATATGAACTTCAGTAAGGCTTTCGACAAGGTTCTCCATGGAAGACTGGTTAGCAAGGTTAGATCTGATGGAATATAGGGAGAACTGGCCATTTAGATGCAGAACTGGCTTGAAGGTAGAAGACAGAGGGTGGTGGTGAAGCTTCTCGGACCTGAGGTCTGTGACCAGTGGAGTGCCACAAGGATCTCTGCTGAGTCCATTACTTTTTGTCATTTATAAAAATGATTTGGATATGTACAGAGGAGGTATAGTTAGTAAGTTTGCAGGTGACACCAAAATTGGAGGTATAATTAACAGCAAAGAAGGAGATGGAGTTTAATTTAAATATATATGGGATGCTACATTTTGGAAAAGCAAATCAGAACTGGCCTTATACACTTAATGGTAAGGTCCTAGGGAGTGTTGCTTAACAAAGAGACCTTGGAGTGCAGTTTCATAGCTCCTTGAAAGTAGAGTCACAGGTAGACAGGATAGTGAAGAAGGCGTTTGGTATGCTTTCCTTTATTAGTCAGAGTACTGAGTGTAGGAGTTGGGAGGCCATGTTGCAGCTGTACAGGATATTTATTGGGCCACTTTTGGATTATGATGTGCAATTCTAGTCTTCTTCCTATCGGAAGGATGTTGTGAAACCTGGGAGGGTTCAGAAAAGATTTACAAGAATGTTGCCAGGGTTGGAGGATTTGAGCTATCGGGAGAGGCTGAATAGGCTGGGGCTGTTTTCCCTGGAGCACTGGAGGCTGAGGAGTAACCTCATAGAGGTTTATAAAATCGTGAGGACCATGAATAATGTAAATAGACAAGGTCTTTTCCCTGAGTTGAGAGATTCCAGAACAAGAGGGCATAGGCTTAAGATGAGAGGGGAAAGGTATACAAGAGACCTAAGGGGCAATGCTTTCACACAGAGAGTGGTGCGTGTATGGAATGAGCTGCCAGATGACGTGGTGGAGGTTGGTTTAATTTAAAAGGCATCTGGATGGGTATATGAATAGGAAGGGTTTAGAGGGATGTGGACCAAGTGCTGGCAAATGGGACGAGATGAGGTTGGGATATCTGTTCGGCATGGACATGTTGGACCAAAGGATGTGTTTCTGTGCTGCACATCTCTATGACTTCATATACCATGCAAGCAGAAGGTTGGTTTTGCAAAACTTACCAATTCTCAGCTCTTTTATGTTGCCAGGTAAGATACATGATATCACCATTCGGCAGAGCAGTAGAGTCATGAGTCATAGAGCTGTACAGCATGGAAACAGACCCTTCGGTCCAACCCATCCATGCCAACCAGATATCCCAACCCAATCTAGTCCCACCTGCCAGCATCCAGCCTATATCCCTCCAAACCCTTCCTATTCATATACCCATCCAAATGCCTTTTAAATGTTGCAATTGTACCAGCCTCCACCACTCCTCTGGCAGCTCATTCCATACACATACCACCCTCTGCATGAAACAGTTGCCCCTTAGGTCTCTTTTATATCTTTCCCCGCTCACCCTAAACTTATGCTCTCTCATTCTGGACTCCCCAACCCCAGGAAAAAGTCTTTGTCTATTTATCCTATCCATGCCCCTCATAATTTTGTAAACCTCTATAAGGTCACCCCTCAGCCTCCGACGCTCCAGGGAAAACAGGCCCAGCCTGTTCAGCCTCTCCCTGTAGCTCAGATCCTCCAACCCTGGCAATGTCCTTGCAAATCTTTTCTGAACCCTTTCAAATTTCGCAACATCTTTCTGATAGGAAGGAGACCAGAATTGCATGCAATATTCCAACAGTGGCCTAACCAATGTCCTGTACAGCCGCAACATGTACTCAATACTCTGAACAATAAAGGAAAGTATACCAAACGCCTTCTTCACTATCCTATTTACCTGCGACTCCACCTTCAAGGGGCTATGAACCTGCACTCCAAGGTCTCTTTGTTCAGCAACACTCCCTAGGACTTTAACATTAAGTGTATAAGTCCTGCTAAGATTTGCTTTCCCAAAATGCAGCACCTCACATTTATCTGAATTAAACTCCATCTGTCACTTCTCAGCCCATTGGCCCATCTGGTCCAGATCCTGTTGTAATCTGAGGTAACCCTCTTCACTGTCCACTACACCCCAAATTTTGGTGTCATCTGCAAACTTACTAACTGCACCTCTTACGCTCACATCCAAATCATTTATGTAAATGACAAAAAGTAGAGGACCCAGCCCCAATCCTTGTGGAACTCCTCTCGTCACAGGCCTGCAGTCTGAAAAACAACCCTTCACCACCACCCTCTGTCGTCTTCCTTTGAGCCAGTTCTGTATCCAAATGGCTAGTTCTCCTTGTATTCCATGAGATCTAAGCTTGCTCATCAATCTCCCATGGGGAACCTTGTCGAACGCCTTACTGAAGTCCATATAGGTCATATCTACTTCTCTGCCCTCATCAATCTTCTTTGTTACTTCTTCAAAAAACTCAATCAAGTTTGTGAGACATGATTTCCTATGCACAAAGCCATGTTGACTATCCCGAATCAGTCCTAGCCTTTCCAAATTTATGTAAATCCTGTCCCTCAGGATTCCCTCTAACAACTTGCCCACCACTGAGGTCAGGCTCACCAGTCTCACCATGAGCAAGCTATAGTTCCCTGGCTTCTCTTTACTGCCCTTCTTAAACAGTGGCACCACGTTTGCCAACCTCCAGTCTTCCGGCACTTCACCGATACAAATATCTCAGCAAGAGGCCCAGCAATCACTTCTCTAGCTTCCCACAGAGTTCTCGAGTTCACCTGATCAGTTCCTGGGGATTTATCCAATTTTAACCGTTTCAAGACATCCAGCACTTCCTCCTCTGTAATCTGGACATTTTGTAAGATGTCACCATCTATTTCCCTACAGTCTATTAATATTGGTTGAAGGATGTATTATGATCAGGATGATTTTCGGGCGCATAAGGTCTGATGTCCCCTGAGGTAGGGGGATCTGGAGTCCAGGAACTGCTTCCTTTTTTTCCCTTCTCCATTACTAAAAGCAAGCAGTTCCTGGACTTTTCCAACTGATCATCCTGATCAGTTACACAAAGATCCAGGTTAGAAATGAATGGTTCTGAGTAGATTTTATTCTTATATCAAGAGACTGCCAATGTCTCTGATGTAATGTGGCAACATAATGTTAAGTCAAGACTTAATCCAAATTTATTGCTCTCATCATAACTTCAGCCCTTCATTTATACAAAGTCAATCATTTTGTATGCTTTTTAGCAACCTCATCAACTTACCCTGCCACTGTTTAAGGATTCAGTATGCAAATCCATGTTCTCTGCTCCTGTATGCCATTTACAATGTCCTACTTACATTGATCTTGTCACTTCCAGCTGAGACATTAACCTGAGGCTGTGTCTGCTTTCTCAGGTAAATGCAAAGGACTCTTCAGAAGAACAGAATAATTATTCCTGGTGTTCTGATCATAATACATCCTTCAACCAATATTATTTTTTTAAAAATCTGCTTCTTATCACATTTTGGTTTGCAAGACCTCGCTGTGCGATTCAAACTGTGATTACATTTCAAAAGTACTTCAATGGCTGGAAAGTACATTGGACAGCCTGAGACTGAGAAATGCAAAATAACTCTTTCTATATCCTTTCCAAATGTATGACTTCATATTTCTCTGCATTCAATTTCAACAGTCTTCTGTTCGATGAAGAAAGCCTGAAGTCTGAAATTATTCTCTGAGCTACATTCCCAAATTGTGCGTTATCTGGATACTTTGAAATAGTTCCTCCTATAGAAGATATTCATTTCACTCCAAGACCAGTCTCCACCACTCTCTGTTTTCTGTATCTTAGCCACTTCTCGTCACTGATGCTATTGTCCCTTTTGGGAGATTCAGTTTTGTGAAGAAATCTGTTATTAACCACATTATAAGTATTAAAAAAGTGAAATCATTTGCACAATTTGAAATCAGAGGTGCAACTCCACGTCAAAGCAACCCATGATAAAACGTATTCAGTTTTTTAAAAAAATCTAAAGTTATTCAAATCTTTGTCACCAATTATTTCGTAGAATCCCTACAGTGTGGAAACAGGCCATTAGGTCCAACAAGTTTACACCAACTCTCTGAAGAGTAACCCACCCAGACCAATTCCCCTATCCTATTACTTTACATTTACTCCTGCCTAATGCACCTAACTTACATATCCCTGAACACTATGAGCAATTTAGCATGGCCACTTCACCTAACCTGCACATCTTTGGATTGTGGGAGGAAACCCATGCAGACAATTACCCAAGGCTGGAACCAAACCCAGGTCCCTGGCACTGTGAGGCAGCAGTGCTAACCACTGAGCCACCATGCTGCCCATATTCAGTTTATCAACATGCACATTGATGCATGTAATTATTCCACATGCCTTAATAAGTGCTTTCAGATGAGATGCTTAAAGAAGATCCAAGACAATAAATGTGACCCAACAAATTTATTCTCTCAATGGATGATGCACAATGAAATCTACTGCGGACTCTAATTTCATGAGGAAGAGTTCTGAATATCTTAGAGTTAAATGCTACTCCTGGGAGTCTGTTTCTCATATCTACAATCCCAAAGGAAAGAAAATGCCATCTGTTGTGTTTAATAGCTTCCTTTATCATGTCACTATTTCACACTTCTTATTCCAATTAGGATGGTGCCCAACATCAAAAGTCCACCTTGTCTCCCTTAACCCATGCAATGAATTGATTCACATTCACTTGGATGCTATCAATTTTTCATATTCAACTGCTGGTCAAATAGTTTTGTGTTGACAATTTTTTAATATTATCTATGGATCCTACAAAATGCTGGGGACATGTGGAGTCCAACTAATTAAGCTTCTATTTGGTTCAACCATCATCTCCTTGGAAACAACTTTTCTTATTTATCAGCACTAGATACAACTGATTTGAAACTGTGTTCAGGTCTGGAGTTGGACATCAAAGATTTTTATTGATTTGAAAATATAAATTAAATTTATCACCATGGATTTTCTGAGAGTAACCTTATATTTGTGTTGCAATGGAAATAAATCCTTTTGATTCAGGTCCTTGTTTTCAGAACTAAATAGAACATTCCTGCTGTGATCAAATGACTGCTAAATTTTATGTTGTAAATATTCCATTATTTAGTTGATAAGATTCAGGATTGGTTTCACATTCATCAGAACAGAATCCATATTCTATGGAATTTCTCTCTACTGCAGCCAAATCTCTTAATTTTTTGAAGGCATTCATTTGTGATAAACTATAGCTTCAATTTTTGGTGCAGTTATTTGATTACAATCTAGATTTTATGAACAAGATGATTCAATGCTGCGGTAGATACTAATTTCCTGCAATGATTCTTTAAAATGCAAAATATTGATGCATAATAAGTTTGACTCAATACTGGAATGTAGAAGTCTTAATTCACTTGACTGTTTATTGTCACTGAAATAAAATGCACTTTCTCCAAATATTAATGTTTCTTTTCAGTGGAATAGCAAAATTGCATATTATCACAGCAGTTCTGAAATAAAATAGATCCCAACCCAACATACTTGAGAATGGTTCTAGACAGTACATTGTCCATCCAGGAATATCTGAAGAAAACAGCAATGGTGAAAACTAGAAACAGCCTCTTAACCAAGTTTGCTTGACCCATGTGAAGAAATTCTGCTACAACACTCTGAACCTCAGAACTTGTCCCATCATACAGAGCACCAGACACACACACCAATTACATTCAATTGAGTGTCAACAAATGTGCATAACCCCCTACTCGACAGGCTTCCTGTTGTAAGGTATAGGGTTAAAATTGTGCAGAATAAGGGAATAGGTGTTTCTTCTGCATAAGCTTACATTATAAAATTAGACTGCGCATGCCAATACTAAACAGTGAGAAGCGAAAACAGGTAGAATTCCTCTGACTAATAGGGCAGAGCAATCGTGGAGCGGGATGTACCAGGCATAGGAAAACAGAAGAAGCGAAAACAGGTAGAATTATCTATGACTAATAGGGCAGAGCAACCGTGTAGTGGGATGTACCAGTAACAGGAAAATAGTGTGCCAGTTGCAGGAGGGATGTGGCCAACGGATGGAATTTAGTTTGGCAGGATGATCACACGAAGACAGCAAACTATGCCAGGATAGTCACATATAAGGAATGAGATAAATAAGAGTAAGGGCCGACAGGCTTAGAGTAAAGGGAGAAGTAAACAGAGGTGGAGAGAAGTGAGACAAAGGTGGAGAGAAGCTCGAGCTTGTGATAGGCTACGCGCTACAGTAAAAGTAACCAATAGGGTGAAAGGGGAGGACAAAGCGACGCAGCTGAACAGCATAAAACAAAATGTAACCCTCAGATCGAGGTGCTTACTTGTTAGGCACCCGTTCTTGCAAGTACGTATCAATAAAATTCGCTGCTTCAGAATTTGACTCGGACTGAAATTTATTAATATGTGAGTTTTGTTTCTCACAATTTGGGGGCTCGTGTCTGGGATATCCATCATCACCAGCAGGGTGGGCACCGTCGACGGTTGGGAAGACGCTTCCCATTCCTTTTAGAACGGTCCCGTGTTCCTCGGCGGTGGCTTCCCTTTCTGGTTGACTGATTGAGATCCGATGAGAGTCTATCTGAACCAGGCGAAAGGTTGTAAAATAGAGAATTTAAGTAGGCACAGTTGCAGTCAGGCAATTCCGTGCGCGGACCAAGGTAAGAAAAGAGATTTTTAAGTATTGCCTTGGTGACTGGGGATGACATATTAGAGTCGAAGGAATTGACTGTAGTTGATCATCATGGGCTCTAAAATTAGTAAAGACAAGATGCCAGGTAATGGTAACAATAAGGGAAGGATCCCTGATAACATCCCTCCAGAAAGTCCATTGGGACAGATGTTGAAAAACTGGAAAGATAGTACTTGTACTCGAACTAAGGATAAAAGGAAGATGATAAAATATTGCTGTTTTGTATGGACTAAGGAAAGTATAAGACCCCCCTCAGTTTTTTGGCCAAAATATGGGTCCCGGATGAAGATTAGGTCTGCCAACTCCTCAATATCTATGTCAATGAAAAACAACCCTTTAGTCAGGAAGAGTCAAACTATGCCTCTTGTTGGAAAGACAGTCAGGACACACAGGTGTTTCCTGTAGAAACTAAACAAGGTCCCGGAGGTGGGACCCCCACGGCTCCCCCTTTTCCCCCCTCTTGGGACTTTCTTGACCATTTACCCTCGCCTTATGACACCCCCTGGAATCAACCCCCACAGGAAGACCCACAAAATGAGGATCAGGGACAAGGGGGACTACTTGGTGCCTGGGTGGGGGGGGGCAAGAAAAAGACACGGGGGAGAGGGAAGGGGGAAAGAGGGGCTCATGGGGTCCAAGCAAATGTCTAAGCAAATGTCTGTACAAGTCTGTCTGCTTAGGGAGGTTCCAATAGGAGCGGGGGATATTGGATTTGTAAATGCACCGCTGACAAGTGGTGAAGTGCGGGCATTTCAGAAAGAGATGAAATCCCTTATAGAGGATCCAGTGGGACTATAGGAACAAGTAGATCAATTTTTAGGACGCAGGCTGTATACTTGGACTGAGTTAATGGCCATCCTGAACATACTCTTTACTGGTGAGGAAAGAGGATTAATAAGGCATGCTGCCTTAAGGTCTTGAGAACGCGAGAATCCCCCAGGTGGCGAGGCACCAGCAGCAGAGCAAAAATTCCCTAATGTTGATCCACAATGGAACAACAATAATGCAGAAGATCGAAACCGAATGAAAGATCTTAAAATCCTAATTGTTAAGGGCACTAGAGAGGCAGTCCCGAAATCACAAAACCCATCAAAAGCATTTGAGATTCACCAAGAGAAAGATAAGACCCCCTTGGCCTTTTTACAGAGACTTCGAGATTCAATGAGAAAATACTCAGGGATGAATCCCGAGGACCCAGTAGCGCAGGGTCTCCTAAAGGTACACTTTGTGACTAAGGCATGGCCAGACATCCAGAAAGAAATTCAGAAAATAGAAGGGTGGAGTGAGAAATCAATGGATGAATTGTTAAGAGAGGCACAGAAAGTGTTTGTAAAGAGAGAGGATGAGAAGCAAAAACAGAAGGCGAAAATGATGGTAGCCACGGCTGACGAAGTAGTCAAGAAAAGAATCGAACCGCTGACTAGCAACCGGAGTGGAGGGTGGCAGCACGTAGAACATAGAGGAAGGGGTAGAGGACGAGGAGGACCTTTCATAGATTCCAGTCGACAAGGACAAGGACAGAGGTGGGGACCCCAATAAGCAGGGCGTTACCATTGTGGAAGAAAAAGGACACTTTATGCGGGAGTGTCCTGAAATACAAAGGGATGAAAAAACCATCCCGCTCATGAACTTTGATGAATACTAGGGGTGTCAGGGGTTCCTGCCCCCGAAGACCCACCGGGAACCCTTGATAAATGTAAAGGTGGGCCCTTATAGGGAAGATGTAGTTTTCCTAGCAGACACGGGGGCAGTGAGGTCACCCTTAAGTTTTATACCCAGAGGAGTACAATTTACAGATCAGAAAATAACGGTGTCTGGAGTGAAGGGAGAAGGATTTACTGTCCCTGTATTTGAACCTTTAACAGTTGAAAATAATAGAAAGAAGAGTTGAAGGACAATTCTTATATATTCCGGACATAGGGAGCAACTTGTTAGGAAGGGATTTAATCATACTTTTAGGATTAGGAATAGTAATAAGAATGGCCATTTTGACCGAGGAACAGGAGAAACAAATAGACCCCACAGTATGGGCATGTGAAGGCAATCGAGGGAGATTGCATATTCCCTCTCGAGAGATTAGCTTGAAAAAGGTGGGGGAGACGGTATGCGAAAGACAATATCCCATCTAGACCGAAGGACGAAGGGGGTTACAACCTGTGATTGAGGGGTTAATTAAGGATGGCCTATTGGAACCCTGTATGTCCCCTTATAACACCCCTATTTTGCCAGTAAAAAAATCAGACGGTACCTATCGGTTGATACAAGACTTGAGAGCACTTAACCGGATAGTACAGATTCGTCATCCTGTTGTTCCCAACCCTTATACCCTTTTGAGTAAGATTCCACATGACCACAAGTGGTTCAGTGTGGTGGATCTAAAAGACGCTTTTTGGACATGTCCACTGGCAGAAGGAAGTAGAAACATGTTCGCATTTGAGTGGGAAGATCCAAAAACAGGGCGAAAACAACAGTATAGATGGACAGTGCTTCCACAGGGATTCACGGAATCCCCGAACCTGTTTGGCCAGGTTTTAGAACAAATTTTGGAAAAGTTTATCAGTCCCCAAGGCACGATTTTACTACAATATGGATGACCTATTGGTCACGGAAGAAAATGAAAGGGGAACAACGGAAGCAACTAACCAGTTGCTAAACTTTCTTGGACGACAGGGACTGAGGGTCTCAAGGAACAAATTACAATATGTAGAGAGAGAAGTGAGATATTTAGGACACTTGGTCAGTGAAGGGAAAAGGAAAATAAGCCCTGAAAGGATTGAAGGAATAATGGGGATGCCACTTCCTCGGACTAAGTGAGAATTAAGGAAATTCCTGGGGCTTGCGGGGTATTGTAGGTTATGGATTGACTCATACGCCCAAAAGACAAGGAAATTATACTTGAAATTGTTAGACGAAGAACCGCAGTTGTTAAAGTGGACAGATGAAGAAAAGGAGTTAATAGAGGAGTTGAAAAGAAGCTTGATTCATGCCCCTGTCCTTGCATTACCTTCCCTGGACAAACCCTTTCACTTGTTTGCCACCATGGATAAGGGAGCGTCCCTCGGAGTCCTAACCCAGTGATGGGGGAGGATGAAACAGCCGGTAGCATACTTGTCTAAATTGTTCGATCCAGTCTCCAGAGGGTGGCCAGAGTGTGTGCAGGCAGTAGCGGCGACTGCGCTACTAGTGAAAGAAAGTCGAAAACTCACATTCGGGGGGGCCTTGATAGTAAGCACCCCGCATCAGGTACGGATTATATTGAACCAGAAGGCAGGGCGGTAGCTTACGGACTCTAGAATTCTAAAATACAAAGCAATTCTAATAGAGAGGGATGACCTTACATTAATCACAGACACTTGTCTGAATCCAGCTACCTTTCTCTGGAAATGGGAGAATGAAGCTCCCTCACGCCCAGAACATGACTGCCTCGACATTATAGAATACCAGACTAAAGTAAGAATGGATCTTGGAGACATCCCTCTACATGCAGGAGCTAGGCTGTTCATTGATGGGTCCTCCAGAGTGATTGAAGGTAAAAGGCATAATGGATATGCAGTAGTGGATGGAATAGAGGGGAGTGTTATTGAAGCTAGTAGACTACCCAATGATTGGTCGGCACAGACTTGTGAACTTTATGCACTTGGAAGGGCCCTTAATACCTTGGAAGGCAAAGAAGGAACTGTATACACAGATTCTAAGTATGCCTTCGGGATGGCACACACTTTTGGGAAGATATGGCAGGAGAGGGAACTGATAAACAGTAGGGGTAAAGAATTGGCTCATGAGGAATTGATAAGGCAAGTATTGGAATCCCTTTTGTTGCCAAAGGAAATAGCAGTAGTCCACGTAAATGGACATCAGCAGGGAAGAGATCCCAAAATAAAGGGAAATAGATTGGCCGATGAAGTCGCTAAGGAGATGCTCTGAACCCTCAGCCCGCTATAATATATATTTTGATACCGATGGTGCAGGAACCTGGGGGGACACCGATATTTAGTGCTAAGGAAGAAAGAGAGTGAGAAGAACTGGGAGCTACGCAGACAGTAGAGGGGCGCTGGATGCTATCCGATTTATGGGAGATGCTAAATAAAATGATGATGCGAGAAGTTATGGCTGTCTTACACTAGGGGAGTCACTGGGGAGTGCAAGCAATTGTGATTTGGTCTTAAGGAAATATGGATGTGAAGGGATCTATACAATAGCCAAACAGAATATGTGAGAGATGTATAACATGCAAGAAAATCAACAAGAAGGTATTGAGGAAACAAGTCCCAGGAGGGAGAGAACCTGGGCTCCGACCATTTCAGAGCATTCAGGTAAATTATACCGAATTACCCCGAGTGGAAAGACTGAGGTATATACTGGTAATGGTTGATCACCTACCTGGATGGGTGGAGGCGTACCCTTTAGCCACTGCCACTGCAAGTGGGGCGTCCAAGATAATACTTGAACACACGATTCCCAGATACGGGGTAGAGGAATGCATAGATTCAGTTCAGGTAACTCATTTCACATCCAGGATACTCCAGGGAGTAATGAAGGGTTAGGTATCTCCTGGGAGTTCCACACCCCTTGACACCCACCTTCATCAGGAAAGGTTGAGAGAATGAACCAGACACTCAAGAAGCAGTTATCAAAATTAGTCGTAGAAACCAGACTCCCTTGGACTAAATGTTTACCTATAGCCCTTTTATGAGTGCAGACAGCCCCAAGGAAAGATATGGGGCTGTCCCCTTATGAGATATTGTTTGGCCTGCCCTATCTGGGATCGAAAGGGGAAGTGCCCACCCTGGAGACGAAAGATCTGTTCTTAAAAAAGTATGTACTGGGCTTGTCCTCGTCTTTGTCTTTTCTTAGGAAACAAGGATTACTGGCACAAACTCTGCCCCTTGAATTCGCCATTCATCCCATCCGGCCGGGAGATTGGGTCCTAATTGGGAACTAAATTGCAACCAGATTGGGAGGGACCATACCAGGCTCTTTTGACGACTGAAACGGCAATACACACAGCGGAGAAAGGCTGGACTCATTACACCAGTATTAAAGGACCGGTGGAATCCCCGGTTAAGAAAGAAGTCTGGAAGGCCGAATCGACGGAAGAACCACTGAAACTCAGACTCAAAAGACTGTAAGTAACTGATTTCTAGGCAGATGCAGGAAGGTTTCTTTTTGATAGATCTATATATTGTATTGCATGTTAAATCTCTCGGTCCTTCAATACTATTATAAGATGCTGGGGACGCTTAGGGTTACCATATTAGCTTTCTTAGTATTGGGATCTTGTCAAACAATGCTGTCATCTCCATATTTGTTATTAACAGTCCCTGAGTCTGAATATCCATAAGTGATAGAGGTCGATGCTTGCAACCTAGTAAAATGCGCAGATGTAAAGTATCAGAAGGAGTATATTTCCTCCGAAATCCTTCTGAAGACCCTACCGGACACAAGGTATGGTTCGCAAAAACCACCACCTGCCATCACTATCCATAGAGCCCCCTTTCGCCCAGCCCTAGACTGTCCTGACAAAAAGTGCCACCCGATATATCTCACCATTAAAAATACCTCCTCTGAAGACTCCTTTCCCTGTAAAAATGCGTCTCGACTCCTTAGTAACGATTTAAAGATAATAATGGAAGCCACTGGGAAGTGTTTTTCAGGCTGCTGTTTCCGAATAGCTGTAGGAAATGGAAAATGGGCCAAACAACTTGATAATAAGATACAACCTTTTGCCCCTCCCAATGACCCAAAGGTGGTAAAAATTATAGAGGTCAAGGACTTAAAACAGACTTTGAAATAGAAACTGGATATGGCGAAGCAAATGCCTGGGTTGAATGGGTAAAGTACACTGTTAAAACTCTGAATAAAAGCAATTGCTATGCATGTGCCTCCGGTAGACGAGTTGCCCACATAGTCCCCTTTCTGCTCGGGTGGAACCGAAACAGGAAGGGCATGGAATGTATGATCTCCCTGTACCAGGATAAGACTGCATGGAATTGTATATCCCTATCTCTAATGTTCCCTCCTTTGCAGAAGACAGATTTGAAAGCTCCGCCCCCCCATCTATTTTTGACCACAGTCAGGAATCACACATTGTGTATAAGCCGACAGGATACAAATCGGTCTAGAGACTTGGGGGAGCTGAGGTTATGTATAGAAACTCAGAATGACACCGGAAAAGACCAAGGAGGGAAATACTCAGCACTCCGGGTTCCCCGGGCGGATCTCTGGTGGTACTGTGGAGGCAGAATATTGCGACCTACCCTACCTCCTGACTGGAGAGGGATATGTGCAATTGTGCAATTGGCAATCCCATTCACCTTGGCATTTGAGAAGGAGAAGATGGTAGTAACAAAGAATAAGAGGGGTAAAAAGTCATTATTAGATACTTCCTTTGATGATAGGATTTATCTCGACTCTATAGGAGTTCCTAGAGGGGACCCCGATCAGTTCAAGGCCCGCAACCAGATTGCAGCAGGTTTTGAATCGGCCCTATTTTGGTGGGTAATGGTCAACAAGAATGTGGATTGGATAAACTATATATTTTCTTACAACCAGCAAAGATTCATTAATTACACTAGAGATGCAGTCAAGGGTATTTCCGAGCAACTTGATGCAACCAGCAGAATGGTCTGGGAAAACAGACTGGCCCTAGATATGATCCTAGCCAAAAAATGGGGTGTATGTGTGATGTTAGGGGATAGCTGTTGTACCTTTATTCCAAATAATACAGCACCTGATGGGTCAATCTCTCGTGCCTTGCGAGGATTGACCACCTTGGCAGAATTGGCTGAGATCTCAGGAGTGGACACATCACTCACGGGATGGCTGGAATCATGGTTTGGGAAGTGGAAAGGCATGGTAGTCTCTATCCTCACCTACCTGATAATGGTAGCAGGGGTACTGACAGCAATTCGCTATTGTATCATACCTTGTGCACGAGGGTTAACCCAGCGGCTCATTGAGACAGCCTTGGCAAAACAAATGCCTCTAAAAGGTAATCAAGCAGAGGAACTCAACCTTTTGAACAATGAGGGGATGGGTGACCTTAAGGAATTAGTCACTATAAATAAAGTCTCAGGGATGATGCTAGTAAACTGGAAGGCAACATATGAGACAAATGCAGAAAACAACATTTAGTAGCCAAGAAGAAAAAAGGGGGATTGTAAGGTATAGGGTTAAAATTGTGCAGAATAAGGGAACAGCTGTTGCTTCTGCAAAAGCTTACGTTATAAAATTAGGCTATGCCTGCCAATACTAAACAGTGAGAAGCGAAAACAGGTAGAATTATCTATGACTAATAGGGCAGAGCAGTGTAGCAGGATGTATCAGTAACAGGAGAATAATGTGCCAGTTGCAGGAGGGATGTGGCCAACGGATGGAATTTAGTTTGGCAGGATAATCGCACGAAGACAGCAAACTATGCCAGGATAGTCACATATAAGGAATGAGATAAATAAGAGTAAGGGGCGACAGGCTTAGAGTAAAGGGAGAAGTAAACAGAGGTGGAGAGAAGCTAGACAAAGGTGGAGCGAAGCTAGAGCTTGTGATAGGCTACGCGCTACAGTAAAAGTAACCAATGGGGTGAAAGGGGAGGACTGAGAGACGCAGCTGAACAGCATAAAACAGAATGTTACCTTCAGATCGAGGTGCTTACTCGTTAGGCACCCGTTCTTGCAAGTACGTATCAATAAAATTCACTGCTTCAGAATTTGACTCGGACTGAAATTTATTAATATGTGAGTTTTGTTTCTCACACTGTTTTCACAAGCATCACTTCATACATCTGCTGACGAATGAAAGTCCACAACCGGTGCTGCATCTCAAATCTCATTCCATAAACACCTGCTTCATCTACCTACCACCTGCCTTCCATCTTGAAACCCAACATAAAGCAAATTTCCTGAGCAAGATTAACCAGCAGATGTCTTTTGGATCAAGCAATGGGCACATAGGAAGGGACTAGCAAGTTCTTTGACAAACCCTAACTATTGATGGAAGACTTTCAGCTACCACTTCACGGTTGTCCTTGCTATATAGGTGCAGGTCAAGCCAGGAATTTCTGTGCTGCCAACCTCCAATACTGAGGCTTCAATACAAATCCATCAGACACTTGTGAAGAGACTCAAACAATGCTACATATTATCAAGCAGTGTTCTGTCTGCAGACTGAATGGCAGACTAATCACCTGAAACATAATAAATGAGCAGGTAACTGCTTGAGTCCAGGGATTTGTATTCACTGAACAAATGTGTCGAGTGAAATATTTCCTGCCATGAAATATCAGAAGCAAGTCTTACTACAGACATATCCTCCTATGTTGTTAAAGTTGAAACATAGGAAATAGGAGCAGAGTAGGGGATTCGGCTGAATGAGCCTGTTCTGTCATTCAACTTGATCAGAGCTGATCTTCTAACTCAATGCCATTTACCCAAAACATGCAGCTATCCATATCATAAATTGAAATCTATCAATCTCTGGCCTTAGTACACTCAATGTTTGAAACTTTGTACAGAGGAACCTCAACTATCTGAATATTGGATCATCCGGCCAGATCGCAATGTCCTGATGCTCGGCTCAACTATGTTATCTGGCATTCGATTATCTGGAATTCAATTAACCAAATGGATTATCCCCGTCCATGTCCTTTGGATAATCAAGGTTCCTCTGTACTCCTGTGGAATAGGAAACTACAAAATTCAATCCCTTCTGAGTGGAGAAATTCCTCAACTCACTTCGAAATATCACTGCTTATGCTGAGTCTGTATTCCTTAACTCTAGATTTACTCAACAAGCAGTAGGAGAATTTGTATGCAAAGTAGCATTTCTGTTGAATCAATGAATTAATTTACCAGTGTTACGGACTGTCTGGGGTTAAATTTACCTCAGTTTAAGCTAATGACATGGAAGTTTGGCCTCTGCAGAATTGCTGTGTGAAATTACTTTTCAATTCAGCTTCAACTGCACATGAATCAAGTGTGCAAAAGTTGCTTTGACTTTAATTTTACAAACTAATTGAGAAATTCTAAGGATGTGTCATGAAATGCAACATTTACAGACTTCTATTATGAACATTACTTATACAACCAGCACAAGTTGCAGATTTGTTAATTTTGCACGCATTCCACATGGAAGAGAAATGCTGTGCGCAAGTGAAATCTGCTGAATTGACCTTAATTATTTATTTTTAATAAACTTGATCACACCTAATATTTAAGTCACATGTTCTCCAAGTATTTATTCTTCTATAATCAGAGAGCAAGAAGTGGAACATAAAAGGCACCATTGTAATTTCACTCAGGCCAATATAGTGAAAAGGATATTCAAGTCCTGTTGAACACTATGACACATAAAGGGCTTATGATAATCATACTTTGGAGTGTAGGACATGAGGTTTCTTTACACTGGGAACAAGAAAACTTTCCAGCGAACTTTGGTCAGATTGCGTTTCCTGCAGTTCTGGTTTATGAATCATCATTGTATTATTTAAAAGCTAGAGGAAATAATATGACACTGATGCAAAGTGGCAGAAGGAATAATGATGAATGATTCTGTGTATTAGGGATTTCCAGCATTGTAAAGAACCCTTTAGAGAGATTATACTTTTGCTGCAAGTATCTAAATTGTGCTTCACTTATCTATGAGTATGGGTTTTGGGTATTAATGTTTTAACTGTAGAAAATGGGATAAATATAATTAAAGCAATTTCAAAACCTATTACACTTTGAAAGATTTGGACTATAATGACTTAAGATGTGAACAGCTGCAAAGGTAAGATCATAAAACAGGAAGTGTGCTTTTTAGCTGGACAATAGGAGATGTGGCTAGAATCTTAAACAGACTGGAACAATGTGGGCTGTGGCGAGAAACAAGGCAGAATAGAATGAGAAATCCAGCAAGTTCTATTTTGATATCAGAAACAACCCACTGTATCTTTTAACTGAAGTCCAGCCAATGTGATGAGATTCTAGGCAGTGGTGATTTGCCTATTGTTTGTTAAGAACCTTATTTTCTGCACATCTTGCCTCACTAACATGCAACTTTCTACCATACCACTCATTTCAAGCAAACCAGACACCTAGAATTCTCAATACGGAAGTCAGGAGCGTGTACCTGGCAACTTCAACTCTCCACTTCCTCTAAAGGATCTCCATGTTGGACACCAGGTACCAATTGTTCAGGGCATACTCCATGGAGAGTGGCCACACACACACACGCACACCACATCCACTGACATTGTCATCTGACACGTACCAGCACCTAAGATACTTCAATAGCACATCTCCAATCCACTTATTACACTTCAATATTGTACATTGGGTGCTATGGCAATTTCCATTGCAAGATTCCTACAAGGACACTTTTTGATCAGGTACTACATTCAGATCAGGGACTGGACCAGGCTGCGTCTCTGGCCTGTTTGCTTGCTTCGTGCTCACTCATTCTGAGTCTACCTGGATGGTCACAGCATTCCTGCCTTATTGGCATTGCCTTTTTGCACCATGGCCCTCAGTCAGAGATACCAGACTCACAATAAAGCTAGATTGCTGTGCCTTTTTTATGCTGACTCAAAGCCAGGAAGCTTGGCATAGGATGTCAACAGGCCTTAGTCAAGTTAATAGAGATAGCCTTTGGTCAGGGGTCCCAGCACAGTATGTCAACAGTAATTTCCAATACCAGTCTAAGGGCTTGGAAATGGTCAGTAGCTATTCAGAGCAGTCAGAGTCAGAGGTTCTACAGAGGGGTTGATGAGCCAAATGTCAGGCAGCACACCACCTTTCTTGACTCTTTCTGCCCTATTGAGGGCTATTTGCCTGTTGAAATGAGAGACAGACTGGTGTTAAGGGAGATCAAAAGTTAGCTATTACTTTCCACACAGCTGGAGAGGTGTAATGAGCTAGTGAGTTGGTAGTGCAGAGGGCATGCAGGGTTAATGAAGTTAGGGGTTGGGGTGGGTGACAGTAAGCGGGGAAGATGTTGCGCACAATAGAGAGCATGTTGAAGCATGAGACTTGGTAGCAGGTGGGTACGGTATCAGAGAGATAATATGAATATGACGTACTGGAAAAAGATGGAGGTAGTCTTGTTGGAGTGGAGAAGGTCATTGACGTTCTTCCTTCAACTCCTTCCTCCAGACAGCTGAGACTGTACTGACCTACTTAGTAATGTTAGAAGGGCCTGGCTTCCATTGATGGTCGTGGGGGAAGAGGATGTCCCAACTCTTCATCACACTGTCCAACACAACATCCAGGTCCCTGCCTGTAAAGTTAGGCACCAAATTTCCCTTGTCTGCCAGATCCGGGTCAAATATAATGAATATTTGTTCTACTGCACAATGACCTTTTAAAAATCCCATTCTTTGATATCCTGGTATCCTGCTGTGGCAAATTGTTCTGGGTACAGTGAGCGGTAGAATGGGGTGAGAGTCAGATGCAAGGATGCCATGGGGTGCAGTAGATAATTAATTAGGCACTTGATAAGATAGAGCGAGAAAACATGGTCAGCTTTGTGGAGAGAAAATCTCCATGATACTTAACAAAACTGACACTTAGGCCAAAGAAAACAAAGATTTAGGCTATGATTTCTGATATGCTTATAGTAATGACGTTCCCAAGGTAGTCAATTAGTTTAGAACATAGAGCTAAATTAATTTAAAAACATGTGACTGTAAATCCTGAAAGGCTTTAAGACCCATTTATTCATCAGAACAAAGAAGAAATGAATAATGAGAGATAATTAAAGTTTATATGAGTTCAGACCAGAAAAGTACAGAAGGATTAAAACCAGTTGAACTTACGAATTGCACATCCTGTTCTGGCACACCTATATTTCAAATTGCAAGACCAACATAACCAGTACATCCATTTCAAAGTATTACTGTTGTTTGTTTATTATTATTTTTTTCCCTCTAACAGCTGACATCATTATGGAAGCCCTATCAGATCACATGGATCAGTTGGAGCAGCAGTTAGAGGCAATAAAGAATTTACAGGAGCTATGGGGTGCGATGGATGGTAGTTATAGGAAGGGAGAAAAGTTGCAGATTCAGTCAGGTAGATGGGTTACCGTCAGGAAAGGTAGGAGAGGAAGGCAGGCAAGATTCTTCTGTAGCTATCCCCATCTCAAACAAGTATGCTGTTTAGAAAATGTAGGGGGTGATGGACTCTCAGGGGAATGTAGCACAAACAGCCAAGTTTCTGGTATCATGACAGATTCTAATGTAATGAGGGGTAGGCCTGGTTCCAAGCAATTGATTGTGATAGGGACTCACTACTCAAAGGCACATGCATACATTTCTGCGGCCGGCAGTGAGAAAGCAGAATGGTGTGTTACAAGTGGAGTTCCGCAGGGATCAGTTCTGGGTCCTCTGCTGTTCGTAATTTTTATTAATGACTTGGATGAGGGAGTCGAAGGGTGGGTCAGTAAATTTGCAGATGATACGAAGATTGGTGGAGTTGTGGATAGTGAGGAGGGCTGTTGTCGGCTGCAAAGGGACTTAGATATGATGCAGAGCTGGGCTGAGGAGTGGCAGATGGAGTTCAACCCTGCCAAGTGTGAGGTCTTCCATTTTGGAAAGACAAATAAGAATGCAGAATACAGGGTTAACGGGAGGATTCTTAGTAAGGTGAGGAGCAGAGGGATCTTGGGGTCTATGATCATAGATCTTTGAAAGTTGCCACTCAGGTGGATAGAGCGTGTAAGGCGGCCTATACTTTTTGCCCGGGTACAACAGAGTGTTACAAGGGGACATAAATTTAAGGTGAAGGGTGGAAGGTATAGGGGAGATGTCAGGGGTGGGTTCTTTACCAAGAGAGTGGTGGGGGCATGGAATGCGCTGCCTGTGGGAGTGGTAGAGTCAGAATCTTTGGTGACCTTTAAGCGGCAATTGGATAGGTACATGGATGGGTGCTTAAGCTAGGATAAATGTTCGGCACAGCATCATGGGCCAAAGGGCCTGTTCTGTGCTGTATTGTTCTATGTTCTATGTGTTACCTCCCCGTTGCCAGGAATAAGGATATCTTGGCGAAGATGAAGAATGTTCTCAAAGGAGAGTGGGACCAGCAGGAGGTCATTGTACACATTGGGACTAATGACAGTGGAACTAACGGAAGGGAAAAAGATGAGATTCTAAAAGAATATACGAAGTTAGGCAGAAATTTAAAAAGGAGGTCCTCGAGGTAATAATAGCTGGAATACTCCTGGTACTATGAGCTAGTGAAGTTAGGAATAGAAGAATAGAGTCGATGAATGGGCGACACAGTGGTTAGCACTACTGCCTCACAGCGCTAGAGACCTGGGTTCAATTCCCACCTCAGGCAATTGTCTGTGTGGTGTTTGCACATTCTCCCCGTGTCTGCGTGGATTTCCTCTGGGTGCTCCTGTTCCCTCCCACAGTCCAAAAATATGTAAGTTAGGTGAATTGGCCATACTAAATTGCCCCTAGTGTTAGGTGAAGGGGTAATGTAGGGGAATCGGTCTGGGTGGGTTTCTCTTCGGAGGGTCGGTGTGGACTTGTTGGGCTGAAGGGCCTGTTTCCACACTATAAGTAATCTAATCTAATCTGAATGCGTGGCTGGGGAGAAGGATTCACATTTTTGGATCATTGGAATCTCTTCTGGGATAGAAGTGACCTGTACAAAAAGGACGGATTGCACCTGAATGTGAAGGGGACTAATATACTGGCAGGGAGGTTTGCGACAGTTGCTCAGGAGGGTTTAAACGAGTAAGATGAGGAGGTATGGGAGGTACAGGGTGGTGGGGGGTGGAGTTAGGGGAGGTAAGGGGGGTGGGGACCCAGGGAGATAGTGAGGAAAGAGATCAATCTGAGACTCGTACATTTGGGTAAAGGAGCGAGTCAAACAATCAGGGCAGGCATGAACAAAGCAGAGAACAAGATAGAACTGCATTTATTTCAGTGCAAGAGGCCTAAAAGGGAAAGCAGATGAATGCAGGGCATGGGGAAGGAACAGAAGGTGGGATATCATAGTAATTACAGAAACGTGGCTCAGAGATGTACAGGACTGGCAGCTTAATGTTCCAGAATGCAAATGCTATTGGAAGAATAGAAAGGGGGGCAAGAGATGAGGGAGTGATAAGGGATAGCATTACAGATGTACTTATGGAGGATATTCCTGGGAATACATCCAGGGAAGTTATTTAGGTGGAACTGAGAAATAAGAAAGTGACGATTACCTTGTTGGGATTGTATAATAGACATTCCAATGGCCAGCAGGAAATTGAGAAACAAATTTAAAAGGAGATCTCAGTTATCTGTAAGAATAATAGGGTGGTTATGGGAGGGGATTTTAACTTTCAAAACTAAGCTTGGACTTCCATAGTGTTAAGGATTTAGATGGAGAGGAATTTGTTTAGTGTGTACAAGAAAAATTTCTGATTCAGTACGTGGATGTACCTACTAGAGAAGGTGCAAATCTTTGATCTACTCTTGGGAAATAAGGCAGGGGAGATAACTGAGGTGTCAGTAAGAGAACACTTCGGGGCCAGTGATGGAAAAGGATAGACAAGATGTAAAAGTTGAAGTTTTAAATTGGAGGAAGGCTAATTTTAGCGGTAGTTGTTGTTGGAGGGAATCCTGAGGGATAGGATTTACATGAATTTGGAAAGGCAAGGACTGATTAGGGATAGTGAACATGGCTTTGTGAGAACTTTCAAAAGTTGATTGGGGACAGATGTTCACAGATAAAGGAACAAATGGAAATTGTAAAGCATTCACAAATGAGATAACGAGAGTCCAGAGACAAAATGTACCTGCTAGGGTGAAAGGAAATGCTGGTAGGTGTAGGAAATGCTTGATGACTAGATAAATTGAGGTTTTGGTTCAGAAAAAGAAGGAAGCATATGTCAGATATCGACAGCAGAGATTGAGTGAATCCTGAGAAGAGTACAATCGCAGTAGAAGTATACTGAAAAGGGGACATGAGATAGCTTTGACAAATATGGTTAAGGAGAATCCAAAGGAATTCTATAAATACATAAGGATGAAAGGGTATTTAGGGAAAGAATAGCACCCCTCAAAGATCACCGCAAACGAGCCTGTATGTGGAACCATAGTGGTGAGGGAGATATTAAACAAATATTTTGCATCAATGTTTACTGTGGAGAAGGACATGGAAGACAAAGGATATGGATAATAGATGCTTGAAAAATGTCCTTATTACAGAGGAGGATGTGCTGGATGTCTTAAAACGCATGAAGGTGGATAAATCACCAGGATCTGATCAAGTGTACCTTGAATTCTGTGGGAAGGTAGGGAAGTGATTGCTGGGCCCCTTGCTAAAATACTTGGATCATCAATAGTCACAGGTGAGGTGCCAGAAGAATGGACATTGACTAACATGGTGCCACTATTTAAGAAACATGGTAAGGAAAAGTCAGGAACTATAGACCGGTAAGCTTGACATTGCTGGTGGGCAAGTTGTTGGAGGGAATCCTGAGGGATAGGATTTACATGAATTTGGAAAGGCAAGGACTGATTAGGGATAGTGAACATGGCTTTGTGCATGGGAAATCATGTCTCACAAACTTGATTGAGTTTTTTGAAGAGGTAACAAAGAAGATTGATGAG
>NC_057715.1:60999107-61072220 GCF_004010195.1 Chiloscyllium plagiosum | reverse complement strand
ACTAGATTGGGTTGGGATATCAGGTCAGCATGGATGGGTTGGACCGAAGGGACTGTTTCTGTGCTGTACATCTCTATGACTGCTCAGAAAAGGGTTCAGAAAAGATTTACAAGGATGTTGCCAGGGTTGGAGGATTTTAGCTATATGAGAGACAGAACACGCTGGGGCTGTTTTCCCTGGAGCGTCGGAGGCTGAGGGGTGACCTTATAGAGGTTTACAAAATTATGAGGGGCATGGATAGGATAAAAAGACAAAGTCTTTTCCCTGGGGTTGGGAAGTCCAGAACTAAATGGCATAGGTTTAGAGTGAGAGGGGAAAGATATAAAAGAGACCTAAGGGGCAACTGTTTCATGCAGAGGGTGGTATGTGTATGGAATGAGCTGCCAGAGGATGTTGTGGAGGCTGGTACAATTGCAACATTTAAGAGGTATTTGGATGGGTATATGAATAGGAAGGTTTTGGAGGGATATGGGCCGGGTGCTGGCAGGTGGGACTAGATTGGGTTGGGATATCTGGTCGGCATGGACAGGTTGGACCGAAGGGTCTGTTTCAATGCTGTACATTTCTATGACTATAAGTAATGAAGAGTAGTGATGAGGACACAGCTATGGATGTGATCTACAGGGACGTTAGTAAGGCGTTCGACAAAGTTCCTCATGTTAGACTGGTTAGTAAGTTGAGATCTCATGGGAATACAGGGAGAACTAGCCATTTGGATACAGAACTGGCTTGAAGGAAGAAGACAAAGGATGGTGGTGGAGGGTTACCTTTCAGACTGGAGGCCTGTGATGAGTGGAGTGCCACGAGTATCGGTGCTGGGTCCACTGCTTTTCATCATTTATATAAATGATTTGGATGTGAACATAGGAGGTATTGTTAGTAAATTTGTAGTTGATACGAAAATTGGAGATGTAGTTGACAGCAAAGAAGATTACCTCAGAGTACAATCTGATCTTGATCAGGTGGGCCAACAGGCTGAGGAGTGGCAGATGGAGTTTAATTTAAATAAATGCAAAGTGCTGCATTTTGGAAAGAAAAATCAGAGCAGGGCTTATACACTTAATGGTAAAGTTCTGGGGGGTCTTGCTGAACAAAGACTCCTCAGAGTGCAGGCTCATAGTTCCTTGAAAGTGGAGTCATAGGTAAATAGGATAGTGAAGAAGGTGTTTGGTATGCCTTCCTTTATTGGTCAGGGAGTTGGGAGGTCATTTTGCAGCTGTCCAGGATATTGGTCAGTCCACTTTTGGAATATTGTGTGCAATTCTGGTCTCCTTCCTATCAAAAGGATGTTGTGAAACTTGAAAGGTTTCGGAAAAGGTTTACCACGATGTTGCCAGGATTGGAGGGTTTGAGCTATAGGGATCGGCTGAATAGGCTGGGGCTGTTTTCCCTGGAGTGTCGGAAGCTGAGGGGTGCCCTTAAGGGACATGGATAAGGTGGGATGGGGGAGTCCAGAACTATAGGGCATTTGGGTTAGGGTCAGGGGGGAAATATTTAAAAGGGACCTAAGGGGCAACGTTTACACACAGAGGGTGGTGCGTGTATGGAATGAGCTGCCAGAGGAACTGTTGGAGGTTAGTACAATTACAACATTTAAAAGACATCTGGAAGGATTTATGAATAGGAAGGGTTTGGAGGGATATGGGCCACGTGCTGCCAAGTGGGTCTAGATTAGGTTGGGATATCTGGTTGGCATGGACGAGTTGGACCAAAGGGTCTGTTTCTGTGCTGTACATCTCTATGACTCTAAGTGATTTTGAATTTTGAAGAGAGTTATTTGAATTTAGGATCATTTGTGGTTTACAGTTTATGGATAGAAGATAGCCAACATGAATGACAGTTACACAGATCTGGGCTGAAGCAGAGTGAAAACAAAACTAACCTCATCATTGACGGTGCTGAATGTGGGTGAAGCATTTCCACATTTTTTTAAAATTCACTTGTGGGAAGTGGGTATTGCTAGCTGGCTACCCTTGAGAAGGTGGTGGTGAGCTGTCTTCTTGAACCACAGCGGTCCATGTGTTTGAGGTAAACCCACATTGCCAAACATCGAAAGTACACTGACATATTGCCAAGCCAGGACAACAAGTGGCTTTGAGGGGAATTTTCATGTGATGGTTTTCCCATGGATCTGTTGTCCTTGACCCGCCAGATGGTAAAGGTCTGTAAGAGGTTTTCTAAAGATTTTTGTGAATTTCTGCATTGCCTTTCATAGATGGAACATATTGCTGCTGCTCAGCAGTGTGTATGTGGATTGGCACCAATCAAGTCCACTGCTTTTTCCCTGAATGGCGTGAAGTTTCTAGAGCTTTGGTGGAACTGTATCTATCCAGGCAAGTGGAGTGTATTCCATCATACTCCTGACGTGTACCTTGTAGATGTTGGACAGGTTTTGAGGAGTCAGAGCATAGTTACTTGCTGCAGTATTCGTAGCCTCTGACCTGCTCTTGCAGCCAGAGTGTTTATATGTCAAGTCCAATTCACATTCTGGCCTATGGTAACCCCAAGGTTACTGATAGGGGCTTTAAATGATGGAAACACCAATGATTGTCAAGGGGTGGTGGTTAGATTGTCTTTATTGGAGATGGTCATTGTTCGAATATTACTTGTCACTTGTCAGCACAAGCCTGGATATTGTCCAGATTTTTTGCATTTGAACTTGGACTGCTTCAGTATCTGAGTAGTAGTGAATGGTGCTCAACTTTGAGCAACCCTCAGTGAATATTCCCACTTCTGACTGTATGATGGAGGGAGGGTAATTGATGATATAGCTGAGGATTATTGGACTGAGGATAGTACCCTGAGGAACTCCTGCAGAGATTTCCTGGAGCTGAGATGATTGACAACCAAGAACTACAACCACCTTCCTAGGTGCCAGACATGACTCTAGCCAGTAGACAGTGTGCCCCTGATTCCCATTGATTCTAGTTTTGTGGGGACTCCTTGATGCTACACTCAGTCAAATACAGCCTTGATGACAAGGACTGTCACTCTCTCCTCACCTCTGAAATTCAGCTATTTTGTCCATATTAATCTATAACAAAATCAAGAGCTTAGTGGCTTGGTGGAACCCAAAACTGGGTGTCACTGAGCAGATTATTGCTGAGCAGGAGCTGCTTGATATCACCTTCATCACTTTACTGATGATCAAGCTAAGACTGATGTGGCAGTAATTGGCTGGGTTGGATTTGTCCTGCTTTTTGTGTACAGAACATAATGGCAATTATGGCAATTTTCCACATTATCGGGTAGATGCCAGTATTGAAAATGTACTGGAAGATCTTGTCTAGGGGAACGGCATTTCCGGAGCACAATTCTTCAGGACTATTACTGGAATGTTGCCAGGGTCCATAGACTTTACAGTATCCAGTGACTCCAAGCATTTCTTGATATCACGAGGAGTGAACTGAATTGGCTTAAGAATGGCATCTTTGATGCTGGGGACCTTTGCAGGAGGCAGATATAAACCACTCACTTGGCACTTCTGGCTGAAGTTTGCACTAAATGTTCTAAATGGACTCCTTCAGTGAGTTGATTAATTGTCCTCACTATTCACAGTAAATGTGACAGGTTTGCAAAGGTTAAATCTGATCCATTATTTTTCGGGATCACTTAACCCTGTCTACTTCTTGCTGTTTATCCTGGTGGGCACGTAAGTAGTCCCATTTTGGAACTTTTTGAGGAGAAAGTGAGGTCTGCAGATGCTGGAGATCAGAGCTGGAAATGTGTTGCTGGAAAAGCGCAGCAGGTCAGGCAGCATCCAGGGAACAGGAGAATCGACGTTTCGGGCATAAGCCCTTCTTCAGGAGGGCTTATGCCCGAAACGTCCTGAAGAAGGGCTTATGCCCGAAACGTCGATTCTCCTGTTCCCTGGATGCTGCCTGACCATTTTGGAACTTCACCTGGTTGACACCTCATTACTAGTTCTGCCCAGCTGTCCCTGGCATGTCCTCCTGCACTCTCCATTGAACCAGATTTGATCCTCTGCATTGATAGTGATGATATAGTTGTGGGGATATGCCAGCAATGAAAGTGCAGATTGTACTTTTGGAGTATAATTCTGCTGCTGCTCATGGCCTACAGCGTCTCATGGATGTCCAATCTTGAGTTACTAGATCTGTCCCATGTCTAACACATATAGTACTGTGATGATGCAACACAACATAATGTAAGGTATTTTCAATGCAGAATCCATGCAAAATAGACACAGAAGTATGCTATTTGGTGCCTTGAGGCCGGCTCCACTATTCAATTTAACCAGATCTGATGCGATATTCCTCATGTTTGCTTTTTTGTGTTTTTCCTGTAACCCTTGATTCCGCTACTGATCAAGAATCTATCTAGCCTAGTCTTAAATCTATACAAGGAGCTAGTCCCACAGTTCTCTTTGGCAAGGGGTTCCAAAGATTCTCAAAATTCAGAGAAGAAATTTCTCCTAATTTCAGTGTTAAAATGGCATCACTTTATTTTGAGACTATGTACCCTGGTTCTACTTTCCTCACGAGGGAAAATATTCTCTTAACATTTACCCTTATGAACTCTATATGTTTTAATGAGATTACCTTTCATTTTTCGAAACTTAAGTGAATAGATTCCCAACCGGTTTAGCCTTTGTTCATAAGACAATCCTTCCATACCAGAAATCATCCTAATGAATTTTTGCTGAACTGACTCCAAATAACATTTATTTGCTTACATAAGGGGACCAAAGCTGCTCTCAGAACTCTAGATATGGTCTCACTAGCAACTTGTACAGTTGCAGTAAGAAGGGACATTGTCTCCACAAGTTCTGTACAGTGGTGACACTTACTGATTCAGATGCATCTGTGGCAGGTAGATTATTGAGAATGAAGTCAAGTATGTTTTTCCTTCTCATTGGTTCCCTCACCACCTGCCGCAGACATTTAGGACTCAACCAGTGGTATTGTTGCTTAACACTCTTAGTGGTGGACATGAAACCCTCTACTCAGCATACATTTTGCAACTTTGCCACCCTTCATGCTTCCCCCAAGTGTTGTTCAACATGGCAAAGTACAGATTCATCAGCTGGAGGGAGGACAGTGTATATCCATGTCTGACCTGTTGCCATGAGGTTTCATAGTTCCCAGAATCAATGTTGAGAGATCCTAGGGCAACTCCCTCCCAAATGTATCCTACTGTTCTTGTGGGACAGCACTATCCAGGGATGGTGACGGTGGTGTCTAAGACATTGTCTGTAATGCATGATTCCATGAGTGTCACTATGTCAGGCTGTTGCTTGACTAGTCTGTGAGACAGCTTTCCCAATTGTGGCACTAGCCCCTAGATGTTAGTTAGGAGGACTTTACAGGTTAGGGCTTTTTTTTTGTCATTATTGTTTTCAGTGCCTCAGTTGATGCTACATGGCCCATCTACTTTCATTCCTTTTTTTTCTAGCAGTTGCCTCCACCCAATTGCTCTCAAGAAGATGGTGGTGAGTTGCCATTTTAATTCAGCAGTCTTCGGAGTGTGTATACACCCACAATGCTATTTGGAAATAAGGACACTATCAGAACAAAATTAGTGAAGTCTCATCAGCATTGAACATCTCATCACGACTATAGATGGGAAAGAAGGTAAAACCTTTCTAGTGCCATTCAAATTCAAAATAGGTTTTATTAAAAAAAAAGTATTAAGTTTAAAAGCTCCTATAATAATATTCCAGATTGATTAATTTAATTAACTTTATTTTTGACTGTGTGTGGGGTGGACATTTGAAGAATTCAGTTTCAGAAGTGTTAAGTGCTAAGTACATACTTTGCAATCACTGCTCATGAACTATTGAGTACTTTTTGTCACTTCTATTCAGCAACAGACTAGTTGATGACACCACTCGGAATGAACTATCACAGTTCAAGTTCATACACTCATGATTTTTTAAAGTTGCCTATTAATACCAATGCTTCATAACCCAGCTTTACCCCAGCTTTATAAATGCAAGTGAGGTCAGTAGTGCAAAGAGACAAACACGAGGACTTTTTCAAAACAAAGGTGAAAGTCCAAAGCAACCTTCCTCACCATTGCAATACTTACTCAACAAAGAAGTCGATATTTAATGTACAAACAAAAATTGTCTGCAGTTCCATAGAAGCAAGGATCAATTTCTATGGAAAAGTATTTAGCAGACAAAATTATATTTTTAACAAGAACACCAATGTTTCTATGTTGCGACAAAACTGTTACCAAAATTAGAGAAACATGCAAAATTGAAACACATGATTCCTGAAATTTCAATAGGTAAGTGTTAATACTGAAGAAAAATTGTCACTCTCCCACTTTTTGTCTGGATTCCTTATAGCTATATACATTTCTATATTTCACAAGGAAATTGACCACTAGTACAGAAGCAAAAAGAATGTTTAAAAATTGTGCACTATTTCCATTAAAGCCATTCATGTAGGGTTTTTTTTTCAATATACCACTATAGGATATTTATGGTTGAACAGGAATATTGACGCAATTTGGTAAATTGAGAAAAATTAATTGATTGGGGTGTAGGTGCATAGGCTAGAAAAATTGGGTAATACAAAACTGCAAAGTTGAGTTGAGACAATGCAACCTAGCGACAAAAAAAAGGTGCAATTAGAGTTTGCCAGGTTTCCAAATTATTCATTACTTAAACAGGTATGGAATATACAATGCAAAATTGATATAATACTGCAAGCAGAAAAAGTGAAGACTGCAGATGCTGGAGATCAGAATCGAAAAGTATGGCACTGGAAAAGCACAGCAGGCCAGGCAGCATCCAAGGAGTAAGAGAGTCGACATTTTGGCCATAAGCCTTTCATCAGGAATGTGCAAGCAACCAATTTGCCTTGGTTATTGTAAATGGTTAATAGTCACAGTTAGTGTGCCCTCTAATTTTTGTTTTGGTTGTATAGGCCTCTGAGGCCCATACACAGCAATGACCTCTAGAACTATAGGTCAAGTGGTACACTGTTCACATTCGGAGAACCTATGAGTGGCTGCAAGCACACAGCTTCGCAACTTAGAAGGAACATTGGCAACTGACTAATATTCCCTTTTTTTTAAGGGTGGTGTGGTATGATTTACTGTGATCATGAATGCACTGTAGCAGCTGGATTCATTTCAGATAAAGGAAATGAGAAAAATGTCTCAGTCTCTAGCTTTTCATGCTATATCCCAATCACTAACTTTTACCCCAGTCCACACTCTCAGCATGTTACCCTCTTCTCCACCTATCTTGACCCTCTGACATAACCAATCAACCTCTACTTTTGTCACTCCATCCAATTCCATGAATAAACAGCTCCTCACTCTGGCAAAGCCAGGTAGTGAGAGAACAAACGTTTACTCTTATTTAGCTACCCACAAAGGATGACATTTCGAGTCATAGAGTAATAGAGATGTACAGCACAGAGACAGACCCTTCGGTCCAACTCGTCCGTGCCGACCAGATATCCCAACCCAGTCCAGTCCCACCTGCCAGTAACCAGCCCATATCCCTCCAATTCATATTCATATACCCATCCAGATGCCTTTTAAATATTGCAATCGTACTAGCCTCCACCACTTCCTCTGGCAGCTCATTCCACCCTTTGCATGAAAAAGTTGCCCCTTAGGTCTCTTTTATATCTTTCTCCTCTCACCCTAAACCTATGCCCTCTCGTTCTGGACTCCCCCACCAGAGAGACTCTGTCTATTATTCCTATCCATTAAATGAGGATTGAAATATTTTTGCACAAAATTGCAATTATTCTCAATTCTTTAAACTTGTATCACTAAAGGTTATTCATTGTTGCACATGGGGAATCCACTTCAGGAGAGGTCAATGCTGCATTATTGAGAAAAATCAGAGCTAATATACACCCCCCTGTCTGCTACTGTAATCAGTCATCACAGGTAGGTTGTTGTTCAAATGGGGACAAAATATTGCAGATGCTGTAAATCTGAAACAGATACAAAGAATGCTGGAGAAACTCAGCAGATCCAGCAGCACCTGAGGAGAAAGAAACAGTGTTACTGTTTCGAGTCCAGCATGTCTCTTCTTCTCTGTGTTTATTATTCAAATTGCCCTTGGATCTTAAAGAATGTAGACTAGTCCCAATCAAATGTAACTCAATAATAATTTTTAAAAAAAGTTATCCTCATTCAATAGTCTGTCTGGATAAATATTAAATCAGGGACAGAATGAATCTAGATTGAATCCTAACACAAGAAGCTCAGTTTTCGTCAAATGAACAGAGTGAGACAGCAGCCTTCTGCTGTACAGAATTTCATAGATTCACTTCCCTCATTTTCTTTATTCATATATTATATATCTTGCAAATACTTGTGAGCCCAGTTCTGATCCCTTTAGCAGGCCACAGATAGCCACCATTGCAAATATACCCCTTACCTCAGGTCTCTGTCTTCTATTAGTAATTCATTGCCTCTTTAATAAGCAAATAGAACAAGTAGCTCTCAGATGCTGCATGGAACACTGTCTATTCACTTCCTAAACACTTGAAAAACTTCTGGCTATTGAGATTTGAAGCGGATCAGCACTGACTCACACTAATCTAGTCATCTTAAGATATGCATTTCAATATGTTTTTGACCAAATTTCACAGAGAGAATTTAAAAATGGAAACCATAAGACATAGGAGCAGAAGTAAGTAATTCAGCCCATTGAGTCTGCACTGCTATTTAATGAGATCTTGATTGATCTGACCACCCTCAACTCTGTTTTTCTTCCTTTTCCTCATAATCCTCAATTAGAAATCTCGGTATTTCAGCAGCCTTCTGTGGTATAGAATCCCATAGATTCACTGCCCTCATTTTCTTTTTCCATGTCATATATATATATATTACAAAAAATTGTGAGCCCTACTCTGATCCCTTTGGCAGGCCACAGATAGCCACCCTTGGAAATATACCCCTTACCTCAGGTCTCTGTCTTCTATTAGTAATTCACTATTCATGTTAACATACCCACCCTAAACATACCACCACTCATTTTAAGTAGCCTACTATATGGAACTTGATCAAATGCCTTCTGCAAATCCAAATATATTACATTCACTAGTTTCCCTTTAGCTAGCCCTCTTGTTACCTCCTCAAAGAATTCTAGTAAATTTGTTAGGCATGATTCCACTTCATAATTGTCCCTTCATGAAGCCAGGCTGCCTGTGCTTGACCATATTATGTATTTCTGGATGCTGTACAATTACATCCTTTATAATAGATTCAACCATTTTCTCAATAACAGATGTTAAGCTAGCTGGTCTGTAGCACCTGTTTCTTCTTTTGTAAACAAAAATGTATACATTGACAGTTTTCCAAATGTCCGAAACATTTTGAGAATCTAAGGATTCCTAGAAGATTACTACCATTGCATCCACTATCTCTGCAGCTATTTTTATGATTATCCTGGAATACATCCTATGGGGTCCATATCGGTCTTTGGCCTCATTAGTTTTCTTGGTACTTTTTCTCTAGTGATAGTTATTGTCCCTAGATTATTTAGTAATTCTTGGAATGCTATTAGTGTCTTCTAATGTGAAGACTAATGCAAAGTATTTATTCAACTTCTCTTCCATTTCCTGTTTCCCCATTAATATTTCCTGAGCCTTGTTCATAATTAATATTTCAAGATAGTTTGCCAAAAGCCCTACATAAATGATGACCAATATTAATTATGTTATTTTCCTCAGCGTGTAAACAACATGTAATTCAGTGGTTCTTCTAGATTATTGGGAAACTTTTATCTTAATTCACAAAGGGAATGACAGGGTGAGTGAGAATGCTATACAGGCACCAATCATCCATATACAGATTGGAAAAATACAAGAGTCTGTGTGGACGGACTATTTAGTTGAGGAACTAAATGCAGAGCTGTTCTACTGATCTTGGATTGGATGTGTTCATGACTATTCTGAAGATAGATCTAATTAAATTTATTTTTAATTAAATGAAGAAATGAACTGCATTGATAAAATAAAGTTGTAATTACTGCATGTTCACTAAGTGAAATAAGCAGATTAACATTTTGTATGGACCTTTATGCCACCAGAAATTTCACATGTTCAGGTTTCAGAAAAACTATAAGAAATGCATATGAAACTTATGAATACCTAGTTCATGTCACTAAGTATTATTATTGTACATTTGGAAGAATGCCAGAAAGTAGGACATACTTAAGCCATTTGCAAATAACTTGGTTATTAATAAAGACATACTTCTGCATTGTTATTAGAAGCAATGTTAAAATGTCAATAGCCTCAAGACTATCTCAATATTTATACAGTGCTTATAAATTTAGGTTGGAAATTTGTGGTAATCAGGAAGTAATTTGAAAAAAAGATCTAATCTTCTTTTAACCAAGTAATAAAATAACAGAAAGGTTTTCTGATCGATTAGTTAGATAGAACTCTCTTTAGAAGTATGTTATTTAACAACAGAACACCTTTCTCATTTATAATATGCTGTGGAGTCAATAATCTGATATTGAACCTAATTTTTATTGTACATATAACTAGAATTGCAATTGTTTGAATTTTAATTATTCCTGTCATGAAGTACTGTAACGTAAATTTAAAAAAAACTTACTGAAGGTGCATGATTGGATGGCATTCAATCTTTTCTCTATTCCTCAGGGACAATAAAAATGAACTTTTTGTCTAAAAACAAATAATATTCTCTAAGATACATCAAGCTTCCCTGTATCAGTACAGGATACAAAAATGTAAGGCTGATTTTGTGATCCTAGTCTGACTTTTGATCTTCATTTCATTCTGAGGGCTGTCACACTTGAGTTGTCCTGCCAGATCAAATCTGATCTAATGCATTTGTTGGTGAATGAGATATTCATGAAACACTATAACGGTATTTTCATTACAAATCAAATGTATATGGGAAGAAGCCGATTCATTACAAATTACAGTCAATGTCTTTTAATATGGGAAATGCAGAGAAAAGTGGCACTGTGATTACCTTGAATTTATTATAAGTTGTTAATGTTACTAGTTGAAAGGTCTTCCATAAAAATAAATCTGAAGCATATTTAGTATTTTAGGCACGTTCATCAAGTTCTCTTGAATTTGGCTCATTGATATTTTTATCACAATGTTTACTTTGATTCAATTTTTGCAAATTAATTTCTCATGAGAAATAAATGGATAGTTAGACTGTATTGCTGCCACACGTCATAATATTGCTGGACTTTATTTCTTTAGCTGTTTTATTTTACTGTATGATACTAACTACCTATATATACAATGTTGTGAATACAGGTTCTAATTTACAAGATAAACTCTTTCTTTTCAGTCCCAAAAGTCATACTCAGGCAAAATGTTATGTCTAAGTCATTTGCTTCTGCCCACTCCCCCACACACAGATGAAAACATCTCTTCTACTAAAAACAAACACTTTATTCATATTAATAGCTGGTCTCAAGTTTTCATCTCAGAAATGAATGCTTTATTCACCTTATGTGTCAGAGCATGGGATTGAGCAGGTGATATGAGCCATGTTACCATGCAAACATACTGAAGGTAAAGACATGGCAACTAAGAGCAAACCATGCATGGTGAACAACAAATAGAAATGTGACCTCCAGTAATAGAAATGAATTACAAAGCTGACCTCAAGCCACAATTTCTAACATTTGCTAATGCAACAAATGAATGTACTGCAATGGGGAATAATCTGTTAGCAAACAAATTGTGCAAGAATGGAAGAAAGGATCCACCCTGAATATAATAGTCAGGAACAGATGTATCTTAGAGTGGGGCCAAGCCTGACTGTGAGAAGTATGTTTTAGAATGGGTCCTTTAAATGGTTACATTATCACCAGAAATGTATGTATATACCACATATCAGGACCAAATTAAAACTGGAATCCAGGCAAACTTTCAAAGCAACAGCTGGTTGGCAAAGCACCCAGAATAGAACAAAAGTGGATTGATAACATTGTGGCAGAAGACCAAGATTGCTCAGAAACTGCCAAAGAATGCAATGCCAAAATTTCCAGTTTCAGTGTTATAATCTGTTCAGGACCATTGACAACAGAACTTAATTTTTTAAAAAAACTTTATTTGATACAATGAAACCATACTATTAATGTAATAGTATACCTTATAATTATGACTTTTACAAGAAACTCAGCAATATTTTTATTTATACCCTGTCCTTCACTCTCCAGTACCCTGCCCCAAGAATTCTGTTACCTTTGAAATCGTGAAGTTTCATTCACCTTTCCTGTGAGCAACAGAAATGTGTATTGTAGGTTTTACTGGAATTCTCCTCAATGTTCCATTTGTACTTCAAGATTTAGGGTCAATGAGAATATTTCCAGTAGGCTTTTGGCTACATGACTCTCAGTTTTTTTCTTCACAACTGCCTTTTCACAACTTTGCACATTATCTCTGCATTCTGCTTTCTGTTACATGGCTTGATGAGCCATGTAGCAGAAAAGCCAGAAAACACCTTCCATTTGTTTTCTCATGATTTCCAAAATGAGATTGAGGTCCATCTGCATTTCACTCAGTGAATGCTGAAGCTATTATTTTATGTACTTAAATTGGAGGCTGAATTTACTGATCATCAACTCTCATTTGCGCTCTCAATCCTTTGAGATGCAGACTTCAGCACAGCCTCCTGAACTCAAGGTGTGCACCTACTGTCATGGGTGCATTCCAGCTCTAACCCCAAAGGCCTTCCAGAAAAATCCCACAACTTCCCAGAGTTCCAACCGAGCTCCCTTCTAAATCACTCATTGCTCTGGCAACATGACACGCATAGCCTATCGTCGAGTAGTTTTGCAAACTAACTTAATTCTGAAGTTTTCCATGATTCTAAGAAACCATATGAATAACTTACCTAACTTACAGCAGAGACAATGACAGTTCAGATAACCATCTAGTGAGTTAGCAAATCTGGCAGCTATTGACAGAAATCAAAGTTCCTAGTTGGATATCTTGATTTTTTTTCTGTATTTTAGAACTTGATCAATAAGGTAACAGCTTCTTTTCAGTTGATGAAGTAAATTCAATCAATTCTCTTAATGAACCACTTCAATGTTACTTCTACTCAATACAAAAGGGCAAAAGGAGATTTAAGTATCAGTATATTTAACATGATCACATTATATTCCTGTAAGTTTCATTTTTAAACAGGTGTCCATCTATTTCATGGGTTAATGTCTACAAAAGGAAGCATGTTAAGTTTCAGTTTCAAAGCAAGAGAGTATGTATATATGTTGAAGTACTCTCAATGTCCTGGTGATGTATGTAGAACCAGCTCAGCAAGCCCCGAAATCAAGGGTGTGAACCCCAAGGAGACAGCTTCCACAAAGAAAGGCTTCACCAAAGGAGCCACTGGAATGCCACATTGTTGCAGTTGGAAGAATGAACAATGGGGACAGCCTTTTGTGAGGCTTAAACCCCTCAGCAGGGATGTGAAATGGGCTATTCCTGGAATGGAATTAATCTATATGGAGTATAGAAGAATTTGGAGTTTAGATAGCATTCCTGACCCTAGGAGCAAAGGCATTCCTTGAGACTGAATTCAGGAGCAGTGTTGTTTCTGGGTCCAGATTCAAATATAAATAGAAACTTCAAAATTAATTGGTGGAAACAATTGTATGATAACATCAGGACTTGACGATGTTACTGAAAAATAAGTAAAAATGGCAATTGAATGGAATTGAATGGCAATTGAATTTTTTTTCAAAGTGAAGCACTTAGAGATGTTTCATGGCTGGACTAAAGCCAGTTATGTGCATTGAATAGCTTATCCCTTTAACCAAATTCACAAGTGCATCCCATCTGTTGAAATGCCATCTTTTAGGATATCCTTTTGTCACATTAGCAACACCACTGTCCATGGTTCTCATTCTTTCCACAACCATTGCAGAGATTGGGGCGGCAGGTGGTGGGTGAGAAAGTGATGGTGGTTGGAGTTTCACAGTTATCAAGGCAAGACAGCAGGTTTTAAGCACAACCTTTTTTAATTTAAATGTCGAGGTAAGTTAGCGAGAACTCTCTGAAGCCTCTGATTCTAACTCAGAATTGGAGACTCTTTCACAGCCTTTTGGATAATTGCTCAATGGAAGTTTCAATTTTCTGGTCAATTCCCACAGAGTCAGCTTTGTCAAGGCTGACACCTGCTCCCAATGCTCAACTCTTGTCGACATTTGTAACGACAGCCTTTCTTTGGGAAGATCTGGTCCATTATCTTCCAGATTTTAAAAAAAAATTGTAGCTCCTGTAACATTATAGTGGTCACATAACCTTCAATACAAATTGTTCCTCATTCATACCTATATGGACACATACCTTTCTAGTCTCCCTCTATTTTAGGTGCTAGAAAGATAAACTTTAAAGAAGATTCTCTCTGCCCATCTTTAGTTGAACCTGTGATCCAGTTTACATACTTAGCTGAATCACACATCTTCTAATTCTTCTGGAAGTTTCCATGTGGTATTATGTTCAATTCAAAGTTCAAAGGAGGTGTTTCTTTTTTCCTAAAGATTTGAGAAATCTTTTGAAGAATGGACTAATGAAAAGGATCCATTAAAACTATTATTAATGCATACTTTGAAATCTAAAGTTAAATTAAAATCAATACCTCTGTTAAAAAATTGACGCATTTTGAAATGTTATAAAACAAAATTGTGCATATAACTTTTCAGTGTGTAGACTAAGACAGAAATTAACGTTAGCTTTTTCAAGTTTTTCTTTCATTCCTTGATGGTTATCGAGATTATTAGATTAGATTAGATTAGATTACTTACAGTGTGGAAACAGGCCCTTCGGACCAACAAGTCCACACCGACCCGCCAAAGCGCAACCCACCCATTCCCCTACATTTACCCCTTTACCTAACACTACGGGCAATTTAGCATGGCCAATTCACCTGACCTGCACATCTTTGGACTGTGGGAGGAAACCGGAGCACCCGGAGGAAACCCACGCAGACACGGGGAGAACGTGCAAACTCCACACAGTCAGTCGGTTGAGTCAGGAATTGAACCCGGGTCTCTGGCGCTGTGAGGCAGCAGTGCTAACCACTGTGCAAACTGAATTAAGCGCATTGACAAACTAAATAACAATACAATTCTCATTCAGAGAAGGAAGTGTAGAGAAGGAAGTAGAGAAGGAAGTAGAGAAGGAAGTAGACTACTCAAAATCTATTCAAACTGAATTTCTGAGCTGTTAATATACGCAAAATGTTTGCACATTAAGAAACCAAAGAAAATGCAGAGCAGAGATCAATAAACAGTTAATTTCCCAGAAGAACAAATTTATATTTGCAAAGTTCTTCCATATTCTTGTATATGTAGAAATGAATCAAACAACACTTTTCTATACAGCCAGGAAATCACAATTTTTCATTTCAGGACTGAGCTAGATGATGTCACACAAAGACAGTATTCAGATGAGAATAAAAAGCCAAAGATAGAGCCATGGAACTAATAGCAAAGTGTTTGTGACAAGATGGAAAAAAATATGAAAAAGACAGTGGATGTGCAATCAATCAAGTCAGCAAGCATTTTGACCAGGTCCAGGAATAGTGTGCTATTGAACTGATCAAGGAGTAATAACGAGGACAAGATTCAGGTTAGTAAGGCTTTCAGGATGGGGAACATGTGAGAGAGAAACAACAGTGATGTGGCAATAGGTCGGCAGTGACCACAACATTCAGTGTCTCAATTAATGTCTCATCTGTGCATTCACCTACAGATATCTGGCATCTTGTCTTATACATTTCAATCCTAACCAATCCTAATGAGAAAATTAAAAACTTTTAATCTAAACTTGTTATTCAAAATTATGAGATCATCCTTTGCTCAAAAACACTTCTGAGTATACTGTTGGGAATTGAATCTGCAATGCTCATCTCCACATGTATACAGTGGGTTCTGTTATAAATCAATAGTTCTGTTCTCGTGCAATCTCGCATTATAAGAAAATCATACAATAGTTGCACTATTTAAACTAATGGGTTCGGAATTGTGTTATAAGCAATACATTCAACAAATAACAGTCTAAATACTTCAATCATGTTAAAGCCAATTCACATTGAAGAAACACGCATTATAACAGAACCAACTGTATTCTGTTTTGGTAGAATGAAGGATATCCATCATTATCACATTCACTGTAATAAAACCAATATGATTATAATTTCAACTCCTTGTAAATAAGTCAAAAGAGTACAAGTTGGATAAGAAAAATGAGTAAAACATGAGGGGATAAAACTCTATTAAGTATCTCTCTTGCACTGCTAAAACATGTTCAATTCACCAATATCATCATGGGAATAACCTGTCAACTTGAAAAAAGAATTTTTCTAATCAACATGTTCAGCGATGTTATTACACACCTCTGGATTAGGTGGGACTTCAACCCAGGCCTCCTGGGCCAAGGGTAAGGACACTGCTATAGCACCACAAGAGGGACCATACCTAACAATTTGAAACACTACAAGTTCAATTAGATGCAGACTTTCACAGATTAGCAGACAACCAATAGACTGGAATAAGTACAAAAAGCAATCATTTTCAAAACTTGCAAACGAGATTAAATGGGTTCTATGATGCTCATTCAAAATTTATTGTCTACAGTTCCCGGTGGTACATATTTTCTTTCTTCTCTCCCTCCTGTTTATTTAAACAAAAACTGCCATAAAAATATAATTGTGTGACACCAGACTCATCTAAAATCTGAAACCAGTCAGGAATGGCACAAATAGCTGTGATTATCTAATAGGAGAATGATTTTAGTAGAGAAAGACAGTTAGCATTTTAGGCCTATAGAATAGAGTTTTGATGGAGATGATGCATTGCAGGCTGAGGGGTGAACTTATAAAAGGTTTATAAAATCATGACGGGTATAGATAGGTTGGTAGACAAGGTCTTTTCCCCAGGTTGGGGGAGTCCAACACTAGAAAGCATAGGTTTTAGGCGAGAGGGGAAAGATTCAAAAGGAACCTAAAGGGTAACTTTTTCACACAGTGGGTAGTGCATGTATGGAATGAAGTGCCAGAGGAAGTGGTGGAGGCTGGTACAATTACAATATTTAAAAGGCATTTGGATGGGTATAAGAAGAAGATAGAGGGATATGGGCCAAATGCTCATAAATGGGACAAGATTAATTTAGGATATCTGGTTGGCATGGATGAATTGGACTGAAGGGCCTGTTTCCATGCTGTACATCTCTATGACTCTATGTCACCAAGAGACAGATATCACATGAAAATAAAAAAAATCACAGAACCCTGTTCGTCATCCAAAGTTTTCTGGGAAAAATAGTAAAGCATACCTGAATCAGAGGAGAAGGAATGAACTCTATTCCTATGCGTTGATGGGGCATGACCTGCTGAATATTTCCAGCATTTATTTTTGTTATTTCAGAGTTCCAGCATCTGTAGTCTTTTCTGTTGTTCATAACAGGTTATCCATGGTGTTACGACTGCTGAATTTTAAAGCAGGGTTGTGTTTTAAACTGTCTATTTTAATTCAAGACAAAACTGAATACCTTGGAGAGAGGGAAATGGTCTATGATATCTGTCCAAAGACAAGCCCATGTACCTGATTGCTATAAAACAGCTTTCTGAGTCAAAATCTATTCAAAGTAAGTTGTAAGTTTCAGCATGTGGACACAATAAACTGGGCAGTTGTTGTTGCGTAATTATGAACTAAGAATTTGCCAGAGAGATTTGAGGTGGACCTCAAACAAAGGGAACAGAGAACTACTTTTATGTTAAACTCCAAGCAGATTACTGCTGAAAATAGGTCCCATGTTTGAAGAAGTGAAGCTCATGGAGAAATAAAGATCAAAGTGTCTCCAGTGGGGCCTTGCTACAGCAGTTCAATGCCCAGATGATTGAGTGAAGGGACTATGTTTTGGAGATGAACAGAAGATTTGCCTTGGTGGGGCAAAAGGAGAAATCCTGTTAAAGCCATGAAGGACTTAAAAACTTTAAATGTAAAACTACATTTCTGCTCTGAGAGCAGTGTAATGTATACATGTGGTGTGTAATTTTTGTGTTTGTGAAATTAATCTGAAATAATTTTTCTGAAAATGAGTATAATTCTTGCTTGTTAAATAATGTTTAGTTGATGTTGATTTTAGTTCATTGTTACAGTAAAAATCTTAAAACAATGTCATTTGATCATTTGTGATGGTCACTAGGAAACTTATATTCATTTTTAAAACATACATCAGCCTCTATAGACAATAGATTTATATAGTACTCCATTATATAAGTCCTAATTTCAATGGTCAGTTTACTAATACAAGGCTAAATGTAGGGTTGGTCAAATTGCAGGAAGTGAATTATTGACAAGCAGCAAACTGCAAGTTATGAAAGTTGGAGTCAGGGAATGCCAGTTTAAAGGAGAAAACAAATCAAAGTTTCTGGATAGATTCAGAAGATTTGCAAGGTTGAAGAGGACGAGATTACAATGCTGAGAGTAAAAAGGTTTTGCTGCAGGCACTCTAGTCTCAAAATGGCCTTTTAGTTCCCAAATACTTGAAATAATGATGGTATAACCTTGACAAGATGAGAGCTGTTTGTATAATTCTAACTTTCTATGGAGCTGGCTACAAGACTAGTTTGGGCCAGCATCATGTTACACACAATAGCCAACTCTTGGCTGCTGCCCACTGGAATACTTATACACAATTGGTTTCTGTCTAGTCTGTTCCTAGCTCCTTGCAAACAATACAACAAGATAGATCATCCTTCATTCTTATAACATGCAAACATGCAACACCCATTAATTCTTCTGGTTTTTAGCTCTTCTAAACTAAAGCAAGATTATTAACTAACTTTCTGCTAGAAGTAAACTGAGCCTCTTTTTTAAAATCATTCTCTAGAAATACTGTTCATTTTATTGCTTAGGTGGGCAGATGCTATTCCTGCTATTCCTTCATCTTGTAGATTTAACATTTATTCCCAATGGTGTACTTGAAAGTTGCACATGCAATGCTGTATAAGTACTGATGAAGCCACATATAGGGGAAGTAATGGTATAGTTGCAATGTTACTAGACTAGTAATATGCTCAGACTCAATATTAAGTTCAAGAACTTCACAGCCTAATTCATCCTTTTCTCAGTCATCCCTGGTCCTTCATGACATGGGTTTCTTTCACCACAGTCAACCCATTCTCTCTTGCTTTTCGCTCTCATTTCTCTTCTGTCCTGATTGACTATCAATAGCCTCTTGTCTGCCTACCCCTTTCATAGTTTTCTCTCTCTCTCTCTCTCTTTCTCTTTCCATCTGGGCTCCATCCCTACCTATCTACTCACCTCCCCCCAATCTCACCTTCAGTATAAATATCATGTTTTGCGATCTGCAACCAGTTCTGCATCCAATCACTGGAATTGAATCGTTAACTCTGCTTTCTCCCACAGATGTTGCCAGACCTGCTCAGTTGCACTAACAATTTCTGTTTCTTTGTTGTAGTAATACAGAGCCCCAGGTTAATATTCTGGGGACATGGATGGTAGAAAATGAATTCAACAAAAATTTGCAATTAAAAGCCATCAACTATGTAACCAATATCAATTGCCATAAAACCCCATCTGATTTACTAATGCCCTTTAGAAAAGGTATTGCAATACATGCTGGTCCAGAGAATTTTAAAAAAAATCTGGAATACCTAGTGCAGTTTATGAAAGGATATAATTGCATTGAGGAGATAGTTCTCTCACAAAGTCACTGATTGATACCTCCAATTGGTATAGTTATGTTAAGGTTGGACAAGCTGAGCTCTTTCCATTAGAGTTTAGAAGAATGAAAGTTGATCAAATTGAGATGTACAAGGCCCTGAGTGGTTTTAACAGGGTGGATGCTGAAAGAATGTTTCTGCATGTGGTATAAACTAGAACGGAAGGATTGTTTAAAAACCAGAGGTTATCCTTTAAAAGTGAGTTAACAGGGATCGTTTTCTCTGAGGGTTGTAACTAATAGAACTCTTCCCCAGAAGATAGAGTCATTAAATATTTTTAAGGCAAAGGTCGATAACAAGTGACTAAGTGCTTCATGGGAATTTATTGAGGTAATGTCATCTCTGTTTTCTCAGAAGAGAATCTTCAAGCCTCACTTAATGCCATCATGGAAAAGTACTGAAGAATTGATCTTAGCTTCAACCTCAAGAAGACTCAAATTCCTTACCAATCCATTCCAGGTCAAGTTCTGGTTTATCCTTCCATTACAATCAACCAAGAAATCCTCCCAAACATGGAACATTTCGTCTACCTGGGAGGTTACCTCACATCTAAGGCTGACATCGATGTGGCGATCCAACATCACATCTATGTGAGTGTTGCCTTTGCTCAGGATGACAGCCTTCAACAACTATGATAACTGTGTTGATACTAAGATCCTGGCATATAAGGCAATCGCCCTTCTGACTCTTCCATATGGCTCCAAAACTTGGACGATGTATAGACACTATTCAAGACCTTTCAGAAGTAGCCTCAATCCTGTTTGAGATGGATTCTTTGCATCAGCTAGGCACATAGGCATACCAACATCTTGAAGCAGCCAATAAAGCTGGCATTGAGGCGACAATCATCCAACACCAACTCCCCAGTGCTGGCCACGTGCTGAGGATGCCTGAGTTCCAATTTCTCAAGCAAATCTTCTTTGCCCAGCTCAAGGAAGATACTTGAACAGGCGGAGGACAAAGGAAGCATTTCATGGACTCCCTGATGGCTGCCTTCAAGAAATATAACAGAGATGTTACATGCAGAGGATTTGGAGGAAACTCCTGTACAGAAGGACACCATTTTTTAAAAACATCAGCAAAATGAAGTATGGAAAAGGAAGAGGAGAAAGGAATGCCACTGATCTCAAGGCCAACAGATCTCCACCTCTCAGAAACACTTATCAAATGTGTGGTTGGAGATGTGGCTCTAGGATTGGTCTCATCAGCCACATAAGGACCCCAGAAATCATGACCCAGGACAACGAATTTCCTGAGCAGACAATCATAGTCATTAGCCAGTGATTGCTGAATATGACAAAGTTTTGGGGTGTGGGGTATGGAGGGAGAACAGTTGAATGCTGGTCATGAATGGAGGATGAGGTTAAAGGGGCTAAAAGCCTACTACTGTACCAAATTTACATTTTCTGATATTCATGCTTATAATCGCTCCAATGTTGGTGAACATACCTTCACTTACAAAAGGCCCTAAAGCTCTGGAATTTTATCCCTAAACTGTTTCTCTATTTTTTTTTCTTCTTACAGATGCTCATTCAGATTTACCCTCCATAGATAGAGGTCGACACATAATCCAGCAGTTTAAGAAAGTGGCTTTTCATTATCTTTTCAATGACAATTAGAGATGGACATAAAATGTCAGTTTTGCCAGTGACATCCACATTTCATGAATGCAAACATAAAGTGTTTCCTTATCTATTATAATATTGTCTTATATAATGTAAAGTCAGACTTTATTTGGTGATGCTAACATGTTGAAAAATGGGAAATGTTATTAGCTTTTAAGAAGATAGATAAATTCAAGTGATTGTTATTAATTCAGAATATCAGTTCACATACATTCTAGTACTTTAGCAACTGTCATATTCAAAACTATTATTGGAAGACATTTAATGAATTTTAATGTTTATATAGGACAGCAATTTATAATATCTGCAAACTAAAGAATGGTAATGTGGTTACCATGCTTGTCACAAGGTGAAGAATATTAAAAAACTGTGAAATCAGAATATCAAAAAGTGACAACGATAAACCCATCATAAATACACAGGAAACTGCAAATCAAATAAAGAGGAAATGTCAGATTTATTTATATTGCTATGACTAGTTTTAGCTTGCTGACTTTAAGAGAGTTGATGTGAAGAAGACAAGCCAGGGTTACACAACCTTTCTGCATTGCTGCAGTTCAACTTGAGGTCAATGATAAAAACAATGCTCTTTAAAACAGATGCAGAGATTTCTGTTCCTAAGATGGCTCATTCTTACATTTACGTACACTGACATTGTCAATAAATTGATCAAGTCTTAAAAATTACGTTGCATTGTCTGGAGTTTTACATCAAATGCATAGCATTAGAGTGGTATGTGATGACCTCTCAGGGTCAGAAGACGATGCGACTTGAAATGAATTTTGAGATGGTTATGATAGAGACAAAGGCTATTAACCTGATTGACTTTTCATCATGACAGCTGTAAGTGAGAACCATTTGATTTTTTTTTTCTCTGATGAAATCATTAACAAAGATTTCTGCACCATGTTCAATTTTTATGCTGTTTATAAAGAACAATCTCCAGGGCTACCTCCCCTCCTTTTGCAGTTCAACTGATTCTAATTATCATGCTTGACTGGAGTTGAATGCTAGAGATATTCCTGCAGAGTTTGACATTTTTGAGTAACATAAACAAATTTATCCTCCAGGACTTGAAATGCAAAACAAGAAAAACGGTTTTACAAATACGAAAAAGGTTGTTTCAAGAGGTAATATGTCTAGAATATTCTACATCTGTACAAGTACACCAGCAAATTTTGAGATTTAGAATGTACTAAATGCCAAGTATTAATGAAAAACGTGAAACATAATCTGAAATAATTAATAAAATCAGTGGCTGACTTGTTCATAGGCCTGAATGTTCACTGAACCAGGATTGCCTTTAGAAATTGGACATATCCCAGTGCTGGGTTTGCTAAACCCATTCTGCTGAAAGCCTCAAGGTGGCTTAAAAGAGATAGTCAGTGCTTTGCTTTATTATGAATAGACTGATTAAAACAGCAATAATCCCCATAAATTAAAAAGCTATATTTGTCATCTGCCACACCTGAGTGATTATCAGGAATACAAATAGGCTTGACAAACTAAAAGGGGATGTAAGTCAACTTTATTCATCTGGTGGATAGTTACCAAACATGTTTCAGCTCTCTTACTTGGTTAATGTTCATTTATAAGATATGAGCTTCACTTGCAAGGTTGGTTCATCCTAATTCCCTCAAAATGTTTGTAGGGGATCATCTTATTGACTTTTAGCTGGTCCAGAAATTCCAGGATGTTACTTCAGTCATGAAGAAGAAAAAGTGATGTCTGGTTTCATATATCAAAATGTCATGTTGCTTGGAAATGATGGTGTCGTACATGCCTGCTATATGTTCTGGGTGTTATCAAATGAATTTGTAGGAGATGGTGTCAAATGAGGTTTGGTGAATTATTGCAATGTACCATCTAGATGGCATGCACTATAAGTCTGCCTCATCAATGGCTTAGGTAGTGAATAGAGGAAGTAGTAGTTGAGCAATTCCTTTATTCTGAAATGTGTCAAAATTCAACTATTTAGGCCAATGGAAAGCATTCCATTTACTTCTGCATTTACATTAAATACGATTCTTAAACAGGTGTCACCTTCCAAACCTGTGGTCATCTTTTCCATAACTCCCTGTTCAAATCCCTCCACATGAGTTTTCTGTTTCTGCCACTATACTGAAACAAAACCACACAGTGATGGTGTCTCAACTTTTTATAATCTATAATAGTGACTTGGATAAAGGAATACTGTGTTTTGTCGCCCAAACTGGTGATAAGAAGAAGTTAGCTGGGAAAGCAAATTGTGAGGACAACTCAAAAGGGAAGAATGTATAATTTTCTACATTGGGCTGCATGTGGGTTCCGAGCTGGTGATAGTAGGATTGAGGGGGAACATCATTAGGTGGAAGGATATGATAAAAGCACCACTCCAGTCCCAGTTAAGTTAGGGTGGGAAAGGTTATTCAGCAATTTAGAGCTTATTAAAGGCCAAGAAGGTCTCAACCTGTTGATGTTGGTGTTCAATCAATTATGGGCAGGGTATTTCCTCATGAAGAGACTCATAGTTCAACTGTCTTGTTTATGAGTTGCCAACTAGGAGTTTCATTCTTAGCCACTAAATATTTAATTCTTGAGTTGGCATGGGAAAGACAAATCTACTGAGCACTATTCCCTACCATTTCCAATGAATTCTCCCCTCCCCTCACCAAAGATAGCTCTCATAAACTACGAGAAAGAACAAATATTGGGTAATACTAAAATTAGATATACAGAGAGATACAGATCATTTAGTACTCAAGTAAAGAGGTTTGAGAGTCCATACATTTATTTGTCAGCTGCACAACCCTTCTAGATCTTACTATGGTCTAATTATGCGAAAAATGATTTGGAGGACCTGGTGTTGGACTGGGATGGTCAAAATTAAAAATCTCACAACACCAGGTTATAGTCGAACAGGTTTATTTGGAAGCACTAGCTTTCGAAGCACTGGTTCTTCATCAGGTAGTTGTGAAGCAGGACCTTAAAACACAGAATGTATGGCAAAAGATCACAGTAATATAATGTAACATTGATAATTAAGCGGGACATAACACCAGTGCTTCATCGGAGGCTCACTGATGATGTTACCTAGCATGGTGATGAAACGTCTGAAGACAAACCTTCCAGCTCGGCGAGCAAACTTACATCCAGAACATCAACCTGAGCAACAAATCTTCTCCAAACTCGTTAACTGTACTTAGTGTCTAGTGTCTCTCTTTTGTCTTGAAACTTGTTTCAGTGATTGTTGTGGGAACTCCACACTATTGCTGAATGCAGTTCACAGTTTTTTTTAAATTTAGTTGCACTTTTTCTTGTTCAGCCCAAGCCAAATCCCAAATACTGTTCAAATTTAATTAGCCTTTAAATGGTGCAGCTTTGAACCAGCTAGCTCCCTGCACAACCCCGGCAAACCCTGAGACACTTAGTTGGTTAAGAAGTCTTATTTACTTCTGTTTTCTGTACAGTGCTTTTGAACTGCTGTTACATTTTCTTTTTTGTTTCTCCCTTCTAGTTTGTAAGGATGGGTTTTTTTTAATTACTTTCAAAGAAAAAGTTCCAACTGCGCTCCATGTATTCTTCTATTATTTAAATGTAACACACATTAGGAATGTGGATTCCATTTACCTGAAGATCTCTGGTTGGCTTATTTTCAGCGAAACTAATGTACACAATTCAAGAAAGTCTGCAGACATTGGTGATACATACAGTACTATAGTGCAGAGAGGCCGTGGACATAATGATAATAATTTAGTGCTTGGCTGGTTTGCCTGTCGATCTCTTAAAATGAGCATTGCTCCAAACATGATAACGCAGTGATAAAGTTCTCAACAGTTGAGAAACCCAGTTGGTTTAACTGAAGGAGATAGGTATTCAATTAATACTTAAAATAATATGATATTTCCATAGACTTCAGAATCAAAATGGTTTGTGAAAGCAGAAAAAAGCTTCTTAGAGTGCTCTGTCCCAAAACCAATGCAGAAAGGATTAGCACAAACAAAAGCTAACTAGATATTGCATCCCACTAAGTTTCCTCTGTTTCCTCTGTCTAATTCTGAAAGTTTTATTTCTCCTGCAAAACCCAATTCCTTCTGGCATCGGGGTGCTATTTTATAACCCTTCTATATGATATCAGCTTCACTTTCAACAGAATTTTTACCTAACTTACACAGAATGTTTCTAGTATGTCTGAATGGTGCATTGGATTCAAGATAGATTTTAATTAGGTACATGAAAAAAATCTAAAATCTATGAAAAATCTTGCAGAATCTCATGTGATTATGGCTATTTTTAACAATGCTTCAACAGGGCTATTTATCTGTCAAACTATTTGCCAAAAGTACACACATCTATTCCAGCCATTCTTATGAAAAATGTATGTCTTCTTTGATAAAAGGTGTTCAATTCCATCAGAATGCCAGTTCATGCATAACATAAGAAGCTCACATGAATTTGATTAGTTGAGCAAAAATAAAAGGTGGTTGAACTTAAGAACCATTGTTTTTGAAAGATGTCCTGTACCAAATAACTCTTATAGAACCCCCTCATACACAACACAAAAGGTTACAAAATGAGGTGAACTCCATATTCCACTCAAAGTGCTCTGCTAAGTATAGCTTGCATTGGATAAGAAGTTAAAAAAAAGTACTTTAGAAATATACCATGCTGCAGTACAGAACAAAATGCAATCAGTAACAACTGGTCACAAGCAAGACCAGTAATGCACAATTAACCACATCTATCATTACATGAGAATAGTTGGAAATGTAATATTACGATGAATTTTATTCTGGATTTTTTTTCTTTACCAAGCAACTTTAGAATTAATATGTGTAAATGAGTGTAGCTTAGTTAAACTGGAAAGCACAATCATCCATGTCATCATCCATGCTTATAGATGAGATACAAAATAAATTAAGAATACTATTTGTGATGAGGTATTTTAATCTGTGAGTGAAGGAACAAGCAAGTAAGGGAAAACATAAACTTTCTCAACTTTCATATTCTGAAAATGTTTAGTAAGATATTCATGCCTCCTTTCTCCTACTGCAATTGTCCTTTTTGTGTATTTAATATCTGAGTACTCTCCTTCTAATAAGAACTAAAGGACCATTCCCTTTCTTCATTATCACCTCAGCTTCAGAAAGTAGCAAACATTATCCCTCACTTTAATATAGGAGATGATTCTATAGAGCCTTGCTTGTCAGCACTGCAGGACTTGACCAGATTGAACCAGGTATCTAACACAAGACTTTGAAATGTCAATGGCTCTCTCTATCACTGATCTTGCACTCTTCTGGAACTCATTGTATTTGTTCTCAGTTTGTGACTGCCATGGGAGTCTGGCACTGAGTACAAAAGAAAACTTGATATTTGATTTTATGACAATTTTTAATATAACAGGCATTAAAATACACAAAGAAGTGATTGGCATCAAACACTAGCTCCACATTTACTAAATGAAATCCTTTCCTGTTAATGAATTTGAAATATGCAGATTTCAGTGTTCCATAAGTTCTATCAAATGCAGCTGTCACATAAGAAGTCTACTGTTGTATAAAATAGAATATCTCACTCCAGAGAATCTAAGACAATCTATTACCCAGCAGGAAAGCAGCAACAATGGAAATTCCTTGCGGTACCTGCATCTTGGCCCCAAGTTGGTGCTTAATTGGCTACCGGCTGCTCAGGAGGATGGCTCAATGTGGAACTTTAAAGTTTACTCCCTGCCTGCCTCCAAAGTTGTCTCCACAGGGCTGGAAGAATTGTCCATTAGGAGTAGCAAAATGCATTGAAAAACAGCTTTGTAAAGTCTCAGTACTTCAGGATTAGCGGTAACTCATTTAATTTCATTCAGTTTCCAAATGGTAGCACTGGAGTCAGTAGCACTAAAGTTTTATGGAGATATGAGCCTGCAATTTATACCTGGCAGTAGAACATATCAACTCGGAGCTGGATTGCATGTAATACACCAAGGTGCACTTTTCAGATGCAACAACCAACAGAATCATGTAGAAATGTGTTTATCTCATGCTATTTAGAGTTGAAGGAAGAGGGTGATTTTTAAAGAAGTTTCCTTGAGGACTGATTTGGAAAATCTACATCAAATATAATGTTTAAATAAATATTTCCCTACAGTAAAGGTCTATTCACCCAGTCTCCATCATCACTAGTTCTAGTTATTATTTTTGGCCTGCTTTTTATTTGTTATTATAATCCAATCTTGGGAGCTGGTTAGGTCAGTTGGCTACATGGTTAGCGAGGTCGTGGTTCAGAATAAAGGCTACATCACAGGTTCAATTCCAAATCTGAGTGAGGTAGATATGTGGCCTGCCTCCTCAAACTGCCCAAGAACGGAAGGCAATGACAAACCACCACTGACAAGAAAATGTAGCATCAATAAACACTAAGTCATTGACCATAAGACATTGGAGCAAAAATTAGGCCATTTAGCCCATTGAGTTTGCTCCGTCATGCAATCGTGGCTGATAATTTTCTCAACCTTATTCTCCTGCTTTCTCTCTGCAACCCTTGATCCCCTTGGTATTCAAGAACCTATCTATCTCAGTCTTAAATGTCCTCAATGATCTAGTCTCCACAGCCTTCAGTGGCAATGAATTCCATAAATTCACCAGTCTCTGGGTGAAGAGATATCTCCTTATCTCCGTTCTAAAAGTTCTTCCATTTACCCTAAAGGTATACCCTCGGGTTCTAATCTCTCCTACCAATGGAAACATCTTCTCAACATCTACTCTGTCCAGGCCATTTAGTATTCTAGGAGAAAGTGAGGATGCAGATACTGGAGATTAGAGTCGAGAGAGTGGCGCTAGAAAAGCACAGCAGGTCAGGCAGCATCCAAGGAGTAGCAGAATCAATATTTCAGGCATAATGCCTTCATCAGGAAATGTTCAGGAAATATAGTATTTTGTATGTTTCAAATATTTCCCCTCTCATTCTTCTAAACTCCATCGAGTATAAATGCAAAGTCCTCAAACATTCCACATATGTCAAGCTTTTCATTTCTGGAAACATTCTCATGAACCTCCTCTGAACATGCTTCAAGGCCAGTACATCCTTCCTGAGATATGGGGCCCAACACTGCAAACACCACTCCAAATATGGTCTGACTAAAACCTTAGAGAGTCTCAGAAATACATTCCTGCTTTCATATCCAAGTCCTCTCAAAATAAATGCCATTATTGCATTTGCTTTCCTAATTACTGACTCAGCCTGCAAGTTTACCTTGAGACAGTACGAGACTAGGACTCTCATTTCTCTTTGCACTTCAGGCTTATGAATTTTCACCCCACTTTGAAAATAGTCCATGACTCTGTTCTTCCTACCAAGGTGCATGACCTCACACTTTCCCATGTTGTACTCAACTGACATGATTTCAGGCACTGCATTAATGGATTGGAAGTGTTATGATGCTGCTCCTTTAACAAGGTTATGTTATCCTCGGCTTCTTTTTCAGGGAGGTTGTAAAAGACATTGACTCCGAAAATCAAAGCGTGAAGGGTTTTAGAACCAATTTGATAAGGGAAAAGGCTTTCAAGTTAAAACAAAACACTTGTATGATGAAACAGGAATGGCTGATTATCCCAGCTCAGCTTTCATCTGGTTTAGTTTGGTCTGGCTATTCACTGAAAGCAGTCAGGTGATTGTGAAGATACTAGACCCAAAGAAGCAAGTCCATGCTAAACCCCTCTCTCTCTGACTTCTCTCCTATACGACCCTGTGTTTGATTTTACCTTTTGTACCAAGGGGTGGTTAGGAGGATTGTTGCAAGTATAGGAATAGCATCATTAAGTAGGGATAGTATGTTGGGTTTTCAGCTAGGTTAAGTTATTCAGCATTCTGTTCCCTTTTGTTTGTGTTTCATTGTAAATCTTGTAAATAAATTCTGTTTTGTTTAAATCTAAGTGGTTTGACCAGCCGCAACCCTCCTGGAACATCCATGTTATACCTGCTTAAAATAAGTAGCAAAGTTGGGCTCTGGGCTACTTTCTTGAAATGTTTTGAGGAGGTTCTGGCCTGATCCACAACAAAAGGAACCAGATCAATCACCAATCTTCTGGCTTTCAAAATCTAAAGCACTTCTTGAAATTTTAACTCTGCATTGGTTTGTTTGAGACAGATGTGATATTGGGTCTGGAATGATTGAGGATGGTGAGAGAGGCGAGTCAAATCGAAATGGCTGTAACCTTGTGCAGGCAAATCTTCCAATAATTCTTCCCAGTGTTGGGACAATCATTTTAAGAAATCTAATACATATCTATAGTGATCAGACTTTGAGTTAATCATTAGATTGAATTTATTTATTGGGGAAATAAATCCAGTTGACAATCAATGGAGCTAATTTACAGTTGGATGGGTGGGAGGCATGGATTGGAGGTTGGACGAGTATTGGGCTTGGCATTGGAGCAGTCATACCTGTGACAATTTTGTGGAAGCAAAATTATTACACAATGGATGGAGAACAGTACTAAACATACACTTATCTTGGATATAATTGCAGTATTCAGCTGGTTAATAAATAACAAAGTTACAAAGAAGCATAGTGAAATTGCACAGAGTTTGGAAAACAAAGTATTGTGATAAATTTACAAACATATCTAGCACCATCCATTCTGAGTTATTGTTTGGCTCTTGATACACAAGTTCTTAGCTCCATACAGTCTCATACCCCAAACACAATCTTTTTCTGAATCAAAGTTTTAACTTCTAGGAAATTACTGGGTCGTCACTGCATTATGAGATCAGAGAGGTCCCAATACACATTTTTCAGGGAACGCCCAGTCTCTGACTATATACAGACCAAAGATTTGGGTTATTTAAATGAGACAAACCTACACAAAGCTGTGGTACAGAGGTAGCAAAGCATCCTCATATATTAATCACAAACTTAGGTGAGGCGACCTTGTGGTATTATCGCTAGACTATTAATCTCGATGTCCAGGTAATGTCCTAGGGATCTGGGTTCAAAGCCCACCACAGCACATTTGAATTCAATAAAATCTGGAATCAAGAGCCCAATAATGACTGTGAATCCATTTTGATTGTCAGAAAAACCCATCTAGTTCACTAACGTCCTTTTGGGCAGGAAACTATCATTCTTATCTTGTCAAACCTACATGTTAATCCAGACCCGCAGCAATGTGGCTTACTCTTAAACTGCCCTTAAACGGCAATAAATGTTGCCTTGCCAACAATTCTCTCATCCCATGAATGAGTAAAAATATAAAAAAGGTTAGAAGGCATGTACAACAAATAATGAGGTGGACAAATGGAAAGCTGGCCTTTTGTGGAAGATAGAATACAAAGGTAGGAAAAGTCTTGATAACTGTACAGGGCAGTGGTGAGACTGCACCGATAGTAATGTGTAGAGTTTTGATCTTCTTAATTCAGGTTGAAATTTAAGAAGAAAGTTGTTGAATTGGACACAGTGCAAATAAATTTTGATACATTGAATTTTGGGTGAAGGGGTTGTCTTGAGTCAAGGTTGAGCAGTTTGGGCACATAGGTATTGGAGTTTATAGAAATGAGAGGTTATCTTATTGAGAAATTGTGTTCTGAGGAAGATGGAAGGGTAGCTACTGAAAGGATGCTCCCTTTCATGAGAGAATATAGAATCTAAGGGTACAGATTCAGAATACAGGGTCTCCAATGTAAAATTGAGACAAGGAACAATACTGTCTGATTCCTTAATGTTTGTAAATCTTTATCTCAGAGAGTAGCAAAGGTTATTTACTTGTTGAATGAGATAATTCGAAAATAATTCATGTTGAAATCGCTTTAGCTCCACCCAACTTGATGATGTCATAATCTCTGGTCAGGGATTATAATCTTGCACAAGGTCTGTTATAGCATACCTGGCTGCTGGTATTTGTGACTATGCCTAACTAATTAATGTTTGTTGTACCTACTGCTAGCATGTAATAAGCTATACATTATTGTCTGTCAAGTGATCTTTCTTGATAGGATTCAGCAGTAGTCTGTTCTCTGTTGCTGACAATTATATCACTCTTTATACTCAGTAAATGAAGTAGGATTGATGGCAGTGAACTACTACAGCGGCAAGCTAACCAATAGATGCAATCCACTGGCAGCAGTGGCAATTGAAAGCAATAATGGTAAGCGTCCAAAGCATAACATTATTGGATAATGCAAAGGCTAAGTTGGAGACACTTTTGACCTGAAAAAAATCCAGGGTTAGGCAGGGCAAGCAACAATGTTTTATAAAGGTCATGATCCAATCAGCCATGATGTTCGAGCAGGCTCAAGGACTGAAAGGCGCCTGTTTCTTAAGTTCAGAACAGTTCCAGCTTCCTAAATCTATTCTTATATCTGAAATCCCTCATCCCTGAACCTATATATATTTAATGACTTCCATTACATGGGAGGTTGAGTACAGGAACAGGAAGTGTCTCACTGCAGTTATATAGGGCCTTGGTGAGACCACACCTAGGTTATTGTATGTAGTTTTGGTCTCCTTATTCAAGATAAACTTGCTTTACAAAGAGTGCAGGAAAACCCACCAGACTAATTCCCGAGATGGTAGGATTGTTGGATGTGGAGAGATGGGGTTGACTCAATTTGCATTCACTGGAGTTCAGAAGAATGAGATTGGATCTTATTGAAATGTATGCAATTCTGATTGGGCTGAATAGACTGGAAGCTGGCATAATGTTTCCCCTGAAGAAGGGCTTAAGACTGAAACATCGATTCTCCTGTTCCTTTGATGCTGCCTGACCTGCTGCGCTTTTCCAGCAACACATTTTTAAGCTCTGATCTCCAGCATCTGCAGTCCTCACTTTTTCGATAATGTTTCCCCTGTTTGGGAAGCCCTAATGTTGTCTCTTGATGATGAGGAAGGGGCAGACCATTTCAGGATGAGAGCAAGAGATTTCTTTTTCATTTAGGGCAGTGAACCATTCAAACTCTCTACCACAGGAGGAGAGGGCAAGTCACTTAAAATGTTCAAGAAAGAAGTAGATACATCTCTAAAGGCTAAAGGTGTTGAGCAGTTATGAGGAGTTGGGAGCAGTGTGTATGGAAAATAAAGAACTTGAAAGCATGGGAAGGGTTAAAGCATGAAGACCACTGGCAATCTGTGGTCTGTGAGAGGCAGGATGGGATAAGAATAATGGAATGCTCTTACACCAATTAGCAGAGTAAGGTTAAGGCTGAAAGGTCACTATGGTGAGATGAGATAACAGTTAGTAGAGGTAGTTTTCCTGTTAAGTGTTATTATGACAGGATTGGGACCATAAATATTTGGGTCATGACATTAAAATATCTAATTAATAGTTAGTAGAGGCAGCTTGAGACAGGAGACTATTGTAATAGATGGAATAGCTAAATATCTATCATGACAGGTTAGTCTGGAATGGAAGATCACTGTAGCAGAGGTAATAATAAATATCTAATCATGACATTAGGAAAATATTAAGCAGAGTCTGGAATGAAAGACCATTGTTGCAAAGAGTTAGCAATAAATATCTAACCGTGACATTAGAATAACGTTAAGTAGAATGTACAACTAAAGAGATAATGGGAACTAACATCACTGGTTTATTGTGTAGCTCGAGTGAGGTACTTTGATTAATACAGTTGGACATGCTGATGAGCTAACAAAAACATGATTAAAAAAAATAAAAATCCACAGACCCTGAGGTTCGTGGGCATTCGAGAATCTGTTTTCTCAGTGTCACGGTTTTTTGTTTGCAAATAAAAGACCTACTTCTTGAACAACCCTCTGCATCTCCTGGTGATTCTCTATATTTTCGTCACGACACGTGCTGATAAGTTAGAGGATCAGCCATGATCATGTTGAAAGGCAAAATGGCCGACTCTGTTTTTTTTCTACGTTTCTAGTCTTATAAATATTTTTTGAAATGTTTCTTGTCTGCACATCATCCTTGGAGCTGTTGCCTAGAATTGAATACAAGCCAGTGTTTTACAAAAGCTCACCATAAATTCCTTACTTTTGTACTCTCCGCCTGTTTGTATTTATAAATTCCAGGAACCACTCATCCATTTTCACAACTTCCGCTGCCAAATTCAATTAATGCACATATTCACAACAGCAGGAGCTGTGCATTTATAACTGATTTGACAATTCATATATTCCAGAGGCATAACTTATAGTTTTAGGAATTGAATTTAAAAGTAAGATAAATTGAAACATTCCAAATGAGAAACCCTGAAGCAAAGCAATTCAAACAGAACTCAGCTAAATGTAGTTCAGAGGGTAATGTGGTTTTGAATAAGGTCAGTGTTAGAAGTTAAACAATGCACAACCTCATTCTGACCTGCAGCTATTTCATTAAAGGATTTAATTTATTCATATACTTCCCAGAACAAAGTAACTGAAAAGCAACTATAAAGTAGATGAAAAGTTTGCAGACAATTGCCAACAAAAAGGAAATGTTATGGGCTTACCAAATCACTCTCAATAAACTGCCAGAGCTTTTTCTAAAGTTGGGAGCAGAGCAGAAAATTAGAGGCACAGTTTTCTGTTACGAGGAATGCCTGTTCCCTTGACTGACTTGACAACAGGTAAATTATTGAACTATGGAGTCCGCCAACAAGTCTTGAAAGGGGAACGTTGGAGAAGCAATTGATTAATGTGAGCCCCAGAAGCAAGGGATCATTTTGAAGGTAAAAGGTAATTCACATACTGTTGAAAAAAATCTTGATTGTGTTACATTGCTGAAGATAGATTACATGGAGATTAATGTATGTTTTGGATCATTGTTTTGTTCACTGAATTGGAGGAGCTGGTGTTTAAGTGATGAAGAAACAGCGCTTGGAAAGTTAGAGCTTCCAAGTAAACCTGTTGGACTATAACCTGGTGTTGTGTGATTTTTAACTTTGTTCACTGAAACAGACTGTTGAGCTTTAGAACAGATTGAGACCAGAAAGCTAAAAAGAAAAGTGCTCGTACTTTCTCTGCTTAAGATGCAAGCTTGCCTCAGTTAAATTATTCAAGACATGGAACGGAGACAGTAGCTGTTGCTCAATTTGGAGCCTCAACTCATACTCAACACTCAACAGCTTGTAGTCTAAGTGAAGTCTTGGGTTGAAATAGGAAGTAAAGGGAAGACTGAACTCACATATTTTTGTCAAACTATAATGTTAAGGTTTTGGTGCTTGCTTTAGTAAAGTTTGATTTTGTTTAACAAGGTTAAATCTTGTGCCTTGGCTTTTTTTTAAGATTAGATTCCCTACAGTGTGGAAACAGGCCCTTCAGCCCAACAAGTCCACACTGACCCTCCGAAGAGCAACCCACCCAAAATTAGTCAATCAGTCAATTTCTGGGTGTTTCAAAATCTTTAAAATTTAACAGCCTACCAAAATTATAGCACTGCAGCATTTATTAGAATTATATGCTTAATATTCTGTTTTTTTTTTCAATCTTTCCAGCTACATCAATCAGATCACACTTTATAATCAGATAAAGCAGATCCTCATATAAAAGGTACTCGTATGACACAGTGTTACTGTTCCTGCATCTAGCCCAGGAAGCCCAAGAAAAGTCCTACCTCCTCCATTGGTCTGAACAGGTTGATTAGAAATATTTATCCTCACACCAGCTCTGAAAATTCCACCAATTAGCATTATATTAAAAAAGACATTTGCCAATTTCCATTTTAAAAAAATATCTTAATCTGTCTCTGAAAACAAAACTGCCACATTGTTACACAATCTGGGAATAGAAAGGGACCCAGAGGCAGGACAGTCCATTTCACTGGCTCATCTCTAAACATGAAATAATGGAGATCGGTGTGCTAAAGAAGAGGAGGAGACATAAATTGGAGGTGTCTGATAGCTTGCCCCACTTTACAGACCGAGTGCTCAGATCCTATTTTTACAATGTGTTGGCATCTTTGGCCCATGCAACATTTATTGTACATCCATAATTATCCTTGAGGAAGTGGTGGTGGAATGCCTTCTTGAACTGCACCAGTCCGCAGAATTTAGAAACACCTCATATTATTAGCAGAGAGAGTCCAGGACTTTGAGGCTATAACAGTGAAGGCACAGCAATATACTTCCAAATCTGGATGGTTCTTGGCTCAATGGAGAAGTTTCTGTTGGTAGTGTTCCCATGTATCTGCTACCCTTGTACTCCTATGTGATGGAGGCCACAGTTTTATAATGTGATTTTCAAGGACCAGTTGTCCACACTTTTGACACTTTGAGCTGTTTTTGTATTAGAAACACTTAACGTAAGTACTGTTGTTGATGAGGTAAACAAAGCAACATAGAATTCAGTTTGCGGTTCAACTCAGTTTTATTAACAAAATACTCCTTATCAAAAACACAATGTGAGCATTTCCCAAATTCCTTCAATATTTATGCCCTGTCTGTCCAAGAATTTGTATTATCCTCTACAATTCATGTATTTTAGCTGGACCATTGAAATCTCCTTCCTCTTTGACACGGGCCTGGCTGTCTTCCCTGAATTTAGGTCTTGCAGGTCAGGGCAGATCTTTGCCTGGTTATTTTTGGGTTGACACACAATCTCCCACTATGAGGCTTGCTGCGAGTCTCAATGAAGGGTGGCTTCTAGACGTGTATTGTTATTCTCCTCTTACCCCAGTCTTTCCAGAATGTCCTGTGGCCTTTCGCCAAAGTGGTAATGAACAAGGTTCTAAGCATCCACTGGGTTGTATCAATACCCTTCACTTTTTGCCACACCAGGCAAGTATAAAATGCACATCCTGAGAGGCTGACTGGAGGTCAAGGTGCCAGAAAGTCTGATCAACAGTACACAATCCTCCAACTGATTATAATTGGTTCCTCTGAACACTTGTGACCTCTTTTGCCTTGGTTTCCATTGTTCTCTATAGCTGACAGCTGCTGTTTAATTTAATTTGGTCAATTTTCTATTGGGGAGAAAGTGAGGACTGCAGATGCTGGAGATCAGAGCTGAAAATGTGTTGCTGGAAAAGCGCAGCAGGTCAGGCAGCATCCAAGGAACAGGAGAATTGACCTTTCGGGCATAAGCCCTTCTTCAGGAATGAAGGAGGGCTTATGCCCGAAATGTCGATTCTCCTGTTCCTTGGATGCTGCCTGACCTGCTGCGCTTCTCCAGCAACACATTTTCAGCAATTTCTATTGGATCTGATTTCTCCAGCTGTGGGTCAATTTAGAATATCCAATGTTGGACCTCTGGCTACTTGACCAGAGACCCTTTTTGAGTTACAGCATCACATGATGTAGATGGTACACAGTGCTGCCACTACACATTGGTGACGCAGGGAATGAATGTTGAAGATGATAAATAGGGTACTAATCACCAGCTGTTTTGTTCTGGATGATGTCAAGCTTCTTGGACATTATTGGAACTTTACTTATCCAGGTAACTGGACAGTATTCTACCACACTCCTGAAATATGCCTTTGTAGGTGGTAGACAGGTATTCCCCACCCTCTACCTGCTACTGTAGCCATGGTATGTATATGGCTGGTCCAGATAGGGGATCCTGTGGCAGTGAAGCCAAAGGAGTTTAAAAGCAAAGGTTACAATCTCTCTTTCTCGAGATGGTCATTGTCTGGCACTTGTGATGCATAAATGTTACTTGCCAGTTATCTGCCCAGGCCTGGATATAATCTAAGTCTTTATCATTGCTTCAGTCTTTGAGAGTTATGAATGGTGAACATGCAATCAGTGAACAACCCCAATTTTTGAAATTATATTAGAGATAAAGTCACTGATGAAGTAGATGAAAATAGTTGGACCTAGAGCACTACACCCTGAGGAACCTATTCTGAGGTGACCTGGAGCTGAGATGATTTACCACCAAAACACACAAGCACCACAACTAGAGTGGCACAGTGGCTCAGCAGTTAACACTGCAGTCTCACAACTCCAGGGACCCAGATTCAATTCCAGCCTCAGGCGACTGTTTGTGTGGAGTTTGCACATTCTTCCCATGTCTGTGTGGGGGTCCTCTAATTTCCTCCCACAATCCAACGATGTGCTGTTTTAAAAAATTCTCAAGGTCAGGTTCGTAGGAGAGTAGTCTCCTCCCACAATCCAACGATGTGCCAGTCAAGTGATTGGCCATGTCAAATTGCCTATTGGATCGGGTGCGTTAGTCAGAGGGAAATGGGTCTGGATGGGCTACTTGCTGGTGGGGCCAATAAGCCTTTTTCCACACTGTAGGAAATCTAATCTAAAAAATTCCACTACAGAAAGACATTTTCCAGATTCCCATTGATTTGGCTACCTCTTGAGTTTAGCGTTTTTGTCCACAATTGTAATGAGATCAAATGCTGAGTGGTTACAGCAAAACCTAAATTGACCATCAGTAATAGGCGATTGCTGAACGTTTAACAGCACTATGGGCAGGGGCATTACTGACCAATATGCCACAGTGCCAGCTGGTTGTCAGTGTTGTAACAGTGCTGGGACAGGTTGGTTTGAGGGTATGGCTAATTCTGGAGCATGGGTTTTCAGTACAATTGTCTGACTATTTTTAAGATGTCGTGTCCAGTGCCTTCAGGTCTTTCTTGAACTGAAGATTGGCATATGGGATGTTGGTGATCTCAAGAGAAGGGATTCGATACCAAATGAGGCATGGAAATGTGACATAGAAAAAAACCCAGACTGAGCTGATATGAGGCAGTATAGCCTGATCGACAAATTGCAGTCAAAACTGAAAGAATGCATAGTCCTGTCAATCCCAGCGCAATTCAACTTCAGAGTTCTGCAGTTACTATTCAAAATTGTAGATTTATATTCTTCCATTGTTTATTTCACAATTTTCCAGTTTCTAAGTGCCTGCCAGTCCAAACTCACATCCAATATTGACATCAATAGTGGGAAAACCGATAGAGGCAATAATATGAGATACACACTTAGAGAAATATAAGTTAACACTAGACAGTCATTCAATCTGATTTGATTAATTGAACATGTACCTAAGTACAGTGAGAAGTTTTGTTTGTGAGAACACAGGCAAATCATAGTAAGCAAAGAAATACAGATCATAGGGTGCTTGGACAGAGTGAGACACACAGGTTACACTGCACAGGAGGTGGGTGAAGCAATATCATCATCAACAAGATCAACATCATTTTAAGTTAGAGAGTCCATTCAGCAGTCTATGAATGGCAGGGAAGGAGCTGTTCTTGAATCTGTTAACGCATATGTTCAAGCTTCTGAATCTTCTGCTTGATGGAAGAGGTTATAGGAAAGGATTAATGGGGTGAGAGGGGTTTTTGATGATGTTGGCAACATTTTCATGGCAATGAAAAGTGTAAATGGAGTCCATGGATGGAAAGTTGGCTTCCGTAATGATCTGGGCTGTGCACATTACCTTCTGTAGTCTCTTACGGTCCCGGGCAGAGCAGTTGCTGTACCAGGCTGTTATGCACCCAGATAGCATGCTTTCTATGGTGCATCTGCAAAAGTTGGTGAGGGTCCTTATGGACATGCTGAATTTCCTAAGCTGCCTGAGGAAGAAGAGGCATTTTGTGCCTACTTCTGCCGACTGTTGCATCTATGTGGAAGGTCCAGGAGAGGTTGTCGGTTATTGTCACTCCCAGGAACTTGACGCTATCAACCCTTTCAACCTCCGCTCTGCAGTAAGCTTAGCTTTGTCAAAGGCAGTTCATGTCTGACAAATTTAATTGAATTCTTTGACAAGGTGGTCATAGGCAGTGGATGAGGGTAGTGCTTATGGATGTTGTCATAAAGATGTACAGCAAGGAAACAGACTCTTCGGTCCAAACTGTCCATTCTGACCAGATATCTCAACCCAATCCAGTTCCACTTGCCAGCACCTGGCCCACATCCCTCCAAACCCTTCCTATTCATATACCCATCCAAATGCCTCTTAAATATTGCAATTGTACTAGCATCCAACATTTCCTTTGGCAGTTCATTCCACACATGTATCACTCTCTTAGGTCTCTTTTATATCTTTCCCCTCTCACCCTAAACCTATGCCTTCTCGTTCTTGGCACCCTCACCTCAGGCAAAATAATTTGTCTATTTATCCTATTCGTGTCCCTCATGATTTTATAATCCTCTATAAGGTCACTCATCAGCCTCCGCACTCCAGGGAAAACAGCCCCAGCCTGTTCAGCCTCTGCCTATAGCTCAAATCCTCCAACCCTGGCAACATCCTTGTAACTCTTTTCTGAACCCTTTCAAGTTTCACAACATATTTTTGATAGGAAGGAGACCAGAATTGCACGCAATATTCCAACAGTGGCTTAACCAATGTCCTGTACAGCCACAACATGACCTCCCAATTCCTGTACTCAAAACTCTGACCAATAAAGGAAAGCATACCAAATGCCTTCTTCACTACCCTATCTACCTGCAGCTCCACTTTGAAGGAGCTATGAACCTGCACTCCCTCGGACCTTACCATTAAGTGTGCAAGTCCTGCTAAGACTTGTTTTCCCAAAATGCAACGCCACGCATTTATCTGAATTAAACTCTATCTGCCACTTCTCAGTCCAGTGGCCCAACTGATCAAGATCCTGTTGTAATCTGAGGTAACCTTCTTCGCTATCCACTATACCTCCAATTTTGGTGTCATCTGTAAACTTACGAACTATACTTCTTATGCTCACATCCAAATCATTTATATAAATGATGAAAAATAGTGGACCCAGCACCGATCCTTGTGGCACTCCACTGGTCACAGGCCTTCACTCTATTAGTTTCTTTCACACATGTTTCAGTACGAAAATAGGAAGCAGTCTACTATCGATATCAAACAAACTCTCACACTAGAGGCTGTAACTTAAGTGCTCAGGCAGTCTTGTTTGTTTGCATCACAATCTTCTTTCTCATTCGAACCACCCTTCATTTCAGGTTTAGCACAATAGGTTGAGCCTTGTCAACAAGGCCACAGAAAGCAGCATGGGAACTGTGCAGCATATTCACAGTGCAGGTTTGAACCTCCAAAACATTTCCTCAAAATATTTATTTGCTCACAAAATAGAAAACAGCACCAAAATCTGAACAAATTCTTAACTTTTCATGCGAAATTACATGTTCCAATACTTTTAATCTGTTCATCCCAGGCAATTCTTCTGAAAGCAGGTAGGCTGGATATATTCTGACCAAACAAAAACTTTTGAGGCATGAAGCAAATATTGTTGATTCACAATATCAGGAATTACAACAACAGTTTAGGGTGCTGTTTTAACTTTCCTTTATGCCTCTCATTTACAAAGGTACTTGCGTATGGAGCTTTGGTTAGGCCACAGCTGTGTGCAGTTCTGGTCACATTATCAGAGGATGTATGTGATTGCACTGGAGGAAGTGTAAAGGATATTCACTAGGATATTGCCCCGAAAGAGCATTTTAGCTACAAAGCGAGGCTGGATAAGCTTGGGTTGTTTTCTTTGGAACAGAGAAGGTTGAAGGGAGACATGATAGAAATGTCTAAGTTCTGAGGGGCATAAACAATGGATAAACAGTAGCTGTTCACTTAACTTGACGGGTCAATGAGAAGAGGGTACATTTTTAAGGTGAAAGACAATTTTCAGGAAAGAAGGCTCATGCCTGAAACGTCGACTCTCCTGCTCCATGGATGCTGCCTGACCTGCTGCACTTTTCCAGCAACATATTTTCAGCTCTGATCTCCAGCATCTGCAGTCCTCACTTTCCCTCAAGTCTGACTATAGTTGATTTTAGTTAAATAGAGCAATACATCAGTTACAGTGAATTACAAAAAAACTAATATAAAAATCAAATTGCTTTAGAGAAGGAAACAAGTCCACTATTCTCATCAAGTGTGTAATAACTGTTGTCTTGTCAGCAGCACCCACAGCCCAAAATACCCAAAGAACAAAATACACTTTAAAACCCTTGTGGATATCAGTTCTCAAGATGCTGGTGGCCGTAACAGAAACTTAATACTCATCTTAACACAAAATATTAAACAGTCATAGGCAAACTGAAGAGGAAAATCAGTATGAAGCCAAGAGAAAATCCTGGAAAAGCTCCAGGAGTGGCAGCATCTAAGAGGGAAGCAATTGACATTTCAAGTCCAAAATAACTCTACATTGAAGCTGGAGGGGTGAAATGGTGATAGGTTTTATGCTGTTGAAAAGTGGAGAGGAGCAAATGGAACAGAAGGCAAGGTTAGAGAAATATTATAGGGAGAGGAAAGCAAAATATAAAAATAAAAATATAGATACCAGGTGAGGGAGGAGAAAATAAGAGAAGAATTCATACTTTGTATCCCAAGGGCATAAAATGTAAATTCAACAAATTCAATGAATGCGTGAATTCACATTTTGTCCTTGGAATATAAAGTATCTAAGTAGAAGATAGCATGTTTGTCCTCCAACTCGTTTTGGGCTTTGGAGGAACACCACGGCATGATGACAAGATGTGCCTTTAAGAGGGATTTGTTCTGTCCGAGTTCTCTTGAGGACAGGTGTTGTCAAACTGGGGGCAAGCTGTTAGCTCCATGGAACGCAGAATGTGTCTTTTTAAATTAGACAAAAGAAACAAGAGTATGTAGAGTCAGGATCACATCGGCCCGAGGTTTTAGTTTTGCTTTCAGCTGAAGTTGTGGTTTTTGGAGTTGAAGCTGTTGGATACAGCTCTCTCTCTGTTGCGAGATTCATTCTTTGTTTTTCCCTTCTCCTGGACTGGAGGAGATCACAAGAGAGGGAAATCTTGTTTTGCTGAAATTGCCTTTGCCAAAAGGTGCATTTATGGGATATTGTTATATTGAAACAGTTGAGGAGTGGTAGTTAAATAATATTTTACATATTTCAGTAGACCTTATGTTATGCCATTTTAAAAAATTTTGTTTGTACTTTGGTGTGGTGGTGTAACAATAAAGTGTGTTTTGCTTAAAGCCTAGTAATTTGATGAATCAAAATCACATCTAGAGCACAGTGTCTTTACACTTGCCTTTAAATAAGGTAAAAGTTAGAATCTAGGTTATCTCTTAATGTATTTTGAGTGGTTTGTTCTGGTCCATAACAATGACTAGGACAAATAAACATGAGCATGAAGAGGTTTATTAAAATGGCAAGCAACCAGAAGGTTAAGGTCATACTTGCAGTCTGAGAGGTGCTGTCTTGCAAAGTGGCCACCTTGTCTCCATTGGTCTGCCCAACATAGAGCAGGCTGCATTGTATATTTGGACTTCCAGAAAGCAATTGATATGGTGCACTAGTCAGGTTGGCTAACAAATTAGAAATATTTGGAATTGATAGGTCCTTGGCAGCATGGATTAGAAGTTGGTTCAAAGATGGGAACGAGGATAGGTATAGATTGACATTTCTCAGATTGGAGTTCAATTGAAAGTGATGTTTCCCAGGGATCGGTGTTTGGACCCTTCCTTTTTCTGATTTATACAATGGATTTGGAGATGGGTTTTGAGGCAAAATCTCTAAGTTTACAGATGATACTAGGCTAGGGAGAAAAGCGAAATGTGAGGATGGTGCTGAGCAACTTTACAGAGATGTTGACAAGTTGGTCAAATGGGCAGACATCTAGCAGATGAATTTCAATGCAGAGAAATGTGAGGTAATGGATATTGGTCAAAGAAACACAGAAACAATACAGGCTCAATGGTACAACTTTGAGGAGAGCACAGGAACAGATAGACCATGAAGTTCAAATGCATAATTCTCTGAAGGTGGCCAGGCAAGTTCAAACACTTGTTAAGATGGCTTGTGATGCTACACCTCAACAAATCATTGCTCAGATCACATTTGGAATAGTGTTTAGTTCTGGGCATTTTATTTAAGGAAGTATGTTAAAGCCCTGGAGAGAATTCAAAGGGAATTTACAAGAATAATATCAGGAATGAAGGATTTTACATACAAGTAAAAATTAGTGTGATTGGGGTTATTCTCCTTGGAACTGAGAAGATTAAGAGGTGACCTTATTGAGGTATTCAAAATTATGAACAATTTTGACAAGGTAAAGAAGGATATTCTGTTTCCACTAGTTGGTATGTTAGTAACTAGGAGGTCCTAATTTCAAGATTGTTAGGAAGACAGCTCACAATGAGATGAGGAGAAATGTCTTTTTCCAGAGAGTTGTTAGGATTTGGAATGCAGTGTCTGGGAGAATGGTGGAGGCGGATTCCATAAGAAGTTTTAAAGAAAGAAGCTGGGTATATATTTGAAAGCAATGAAGTTAGAGGGCTATGGAGATAGGAATGGAGAGTGGGACTAACTGGATAACTCTTTCGGAGCCAGGCACAATGGGTCAAACTGTAAAATTCTATGATTCTATTTTCTCTATCATTGACAGCATATGTTCTGTGTTTTAAAAGTTGGCTGATACACAAAGTCAGACAACTGAAATGATTCAGTGTACGCCATTTCTTAATTTTCACCACACCCAATAGTTTAAAAAAAAATGAAAGCCATTGTCTTTCATGTGAAGTTCAGATAGAGTCTTTAATCGGCTTGGTTAATATATAGCTTATCTCATGGATTCAGTTCAATTTGTAGCAATATTTACTTGTATTTTCATTGTGCTTTTAATGTGACAAATGTCTTCAAGTGAGAAACAAAAGCATGGTAAATCTGAAGTTGTCTGTGAACCTCCCAAGGTGATAATAGGGCAGATGATCAACAGCTTGGCCAAAATGTTTGTTTCTAGGAAGTACCTCAAAGAAGGAAAATGAAGTCAAGATGGAGATATTTAAGGAGGGGGTTGCAGAGTTCGACATCTGAAGGTACGGTCACCAATACTGGAACAACTAAAATGCAGAGATAGAAGTGCTACATGGTCTGAACCCTCTCTGTAATGAAATTTAAACCAAGAACGTGAGAAGCAAGAGTGCCCCCAACTGATTCATGGCTGACAGTACTTTTACTAATATCAATCTCTTTCCCCAAAAAAATGTTCCTTAGAAATGTTCTTCAGACTTGTTCTTGGCCAAATTCTTTTAGGTTTAGAAGAATGAGAGGAAAGGTAATTGAACTGTAAATTTTTAGGGGGCCTTTTTAATTCACTCATACTTCAAAATGATAGATTCATATTCTTACATTGGTTGGGATTACATAGGATGTAGATGGTTGTTGACTGGGTCAAAATTTATTGCATGTGCCTAGTAGTTTAAGAGGGTAGATATGACAAAAATATCTCTCTTAAATCAATAATCAAGAACAGTTTCAGAATCTCAGAAGTAGGGTGTGCATTTCTAGGGATGTGATGACAAGGGATTCCTTCAGCCAATAGGTTATGAATCTTTGGAATTCTCTATTCTAGGGAGCAGTGGATACACCTAAATCATCAGTAGTTTCAAGACAGCACTTGATACATTTTTGGGTATAAAAACAATTAGAAAAATTAAAGCATATGGACTTGGTATGGAAAGTTGAATTGAATGCGGAAGGTGAGCCATAACTTTCTTGAATGGTGGAGCGGGCTCAATGGGCTAAATCGCCTATTCTCAATTTTATCACTGTTTCATAAGCATTTCAGGAGAAATAACCAAACTCTCAATTTTATACTCCTGTAATATTACTTACTTCTTTTCTGGTATTGAGTTGAACTCTGAGTGCCATTTAACATGTTAACACCACTGCAGTGCATCACCAGCACAGTGCTGACAGAGCCTTGTGGCATGCTGCAGAATCTCAGTGGCTGAAAATATGTTACTGGGATTAAAGATTAATTCAAATGACCTGAAATATATGGTGAAACGATACAGGGTTTGAAAGGTCGTGGTGGATACTTTTGTAAAATGAAGTTCATCACTGGAGTAAAACTGCTTCTAGTTTTCTGACCTGGATTGAACCCAACAAAGACAAAAGAGATAGGATGGGAAGTATTTCAGTGATGGTCACAAAGGATCTTCTATTAAGATCACAGACCAAAGTCTAAGTTCAAGATTTTCTCCAGAATGTCTGAATTTTCTCTTTGGTGGACCAGGGATGACAACTTCACTTTTAATAGCAAGATTTGCTTATTTTTCATCACAGGAAATAAGTTGAAAAATGAGAAATGGGTTATAGGAAAAAGACAGGACAGTGGAATTGAGGATTACCAGATCAGCCATGATCTCACTGAATGGCAGAACTGACTTGAGGGTCTCCTTCTGCTCAAATGACTTACAGTCTTATGGAAAAAATACAGCTCTTCTCCCGAGTTCATCCCAGGATGAAAAATCATTAAATCTACTTCCCATACCATCAAAACAAATGCTACTTTAAAAATGATAACCCCTGGTATTGAAACTGCAGTTCAGCGATGGAGACAACAAATAGATCAAATGAGGGTCCAGGGATATTATTTGAGTATCTGATATCTTACAAACACAGGAAAACCTCCTGCTGAATGTCATCTACCATTTCCCTTAGACCCCTAGCCAGTATTCTGCCATGGTAAGTATCACTTGAAAGGAAGCAAAGGTTATTGTCAGGGCACAGAATGCATTTTGGGCGGAAGTATTCTTTGTCCATCATCAAAAGTGGCTCATTAACACCTCAGCCACTAAAGCTTAAAACAGATGGCAGGGTGACTGATCCTGCAGCAGTAAGTGAAACGCCCAACAAGACGGAATAGGAGAAAGTGAGGACTACAAACACTGAAGATCAGAGTCGGAATGTGTGATGCTGCAAAAGCACAGCAGGTCAGACAGCATCAGAGAAGCAGGAAAATCAATGTTTCAGGCATAAGCCCTTCATCAGGAATGTGATGGGGGTAAGGGGGGTGAGAGATAAGTAGGAGGGTGGGGGTGAGGCTGGGAGAAGGAGCTGGAAAGGTGATAAATAGGTGGAGATGGGGGTGATGGTGATAGATTGGAGGGGAGGGTGGAGCAGATAACTGATAAGGAAGCTGGACAGGTAGGGCAGTTCAAGAGGGTGGTGCTAAGTTGGAGGGTTGGTTCTGAGATGGGGGGAGGGAAGATGAGAAAACTGGTGAAATCTACATTGATGCTGTGTGATTGTAGGGTCCCTAAGTGGAAGATGAGGCATTCTTCCTCCAGGTGTCGGGTGGCTTGGATTTGGTGGTAGAGGAGACCCGGGACTTGCATGTCCTTGCGGGCAGTGGGAGGGGGAGTTGAAGTGGTTGGCTGCAGGGCAGTGAGGTTGTTTGATGCGTGTGTCCCAGAGATGTTCCCTGAAATGTTCTGTGAGTTGGTGTTCTAGCTCCCCAATGTAGCGGAGACCACATTGAGAGCAATGGACACAGTAGATGAGGGGCGGTGGGGGTGGGGGGGGGGGGGGGTGTGGACATAATAAGGGAGTCACAGAGTGAATGATATCTGTGGAATGCTGATATGGGTGGGGAGGGGAATATATCTCTGGTGGTAGGGTCTGATATTAGGTGGAGGAAATGGCAGAGGATAATGTGTTGTATCTGGGGATCAGTGTGGTAGAAAGTGAGGATTTGGGGGGGTTCTATCCTTGTTGCTGTTGGAAAGGTGTGGTTCAAAGGAGAGGTGCGGGAAGTGGAGGATATGTGCTAGAGGGCATTTGTTGACCTCATTGTCTGCCTTGAGACCCTCCAACCACACGGCATCCATGTAGATTTAACCAGTTTCCTCATCTCCTCATCCCAGATCCAAGCCTCCAACTCAGTACTGCCCTCTTGGACTGTCCTATCTGTCCATCTTCCTTCTCACGTATCTGCTCCACCCTTCCCTCTGACCTATCACCCCCCCCACCTCCATCCACTTATCATCTTCCCAGCTACCTTGCCGCAGCCCCATCCCCACTCTCCTATTTATCTCTCAGCCCCATTCACCCCACCACATTCCTGATGAAGGGCTTTAGCCCGAAACATCGATTCTCCTGCTCCTTGAATGTTACATGACCAGCTGTGCTTTTCCAGCACCACACCTTTTGAATGAGTGGGAATACTCTAGTTGCTCTTAACCTCTTAAAATGATGCATGCATTTTTCATGATCACTGAACATAGAACATAGAACGAGGTAAAAACAATGACTGCAGATGCTGGAAACCAGATTCTGGATCAGTGGTTCTGGAAGAGCACAGCAATTCAGGCAGCATCCGAGGACAGGCAAAATCGACGTTTCGGGCAAAAGCCCTTCACCAGGAATAAAGCTGGTGAATAATTATTCCTGGTGAAGGGCCTTTGCCCGAAACGTCGATTTTTGCCTGTCCTCAGATGCTGCCTGAATTGCTGTGCTCTTCCAGCACCACTGATCCATAGAACATAGAATATTACAGCGCAGTACAGGTCCTTTGGCCCTCAATGTTGCGCAGACCTGTGGGGCCAAGCTGAAGCCCATCTAACATACACCAATGCATTTTCATCTAAATGTTTATCCAATGACCATTTAAATGTCCTTAAAGTTGGCAAGTCCACTACTGTTGCAGGCAGGGCGTTCCACTCCCCTACTATTCTCTGAGTAAAGATACTACCTCTGACATCTGTCCTCTACCTATTGTCCCTCAATTTAAAGCTATGTCCCCTCATGCTATCCATCCCAATCTGAGGAAAAAGGCTCACACTGTCCACCCTATCTAACCCTCTGATTATCTTATATGTCTCAACTAAGCCACCTATCAACCTGTTTCTCTCTAATGAAAACAGCCTCAAGTCCCTCAGCCTTTTCTCATAAGACCTTTTCTCTATATCAGGCAATATCCTAGTAAATCTCCTTTGAATCCTTTCCAAAGCTTCTACATCCCTCCTATAATGCAGTGACCAGAACTGTACGCAATACTCCAAGTTCAATTGCAACAGAGTTTAGCACAGCTGCAGCATGACCTTGTAGCTCTGAAACCTGGTCCCTCTACCAATAAAAGCTAACACACTGTATGCATTCTTAACAATCCCTATCAACCTGTTGGCAACTATCAGGGATCTATGTACATGGACACCGAGATCTCTCTGCTCATCTACACTACCAAGAATCTCACCACTAGCCCAGTACTCTTTATTCCTGTTGCTCCTTCCAAAGTTAATCACCTCACACTTTTCCACATTAAACTTCATTTACCACCTCTCAGCCCAGTTCTGCAGCTTATCTATGTCCCTCTGTAACCTGCAACACCCTTCAGCACTATCTACAACTCCACCGATCTTAATGTCATCTGCAAATTTACTAACACATCCTTCTACACATTCATCCAGGTCATTTATAAAAATGACAAACAGCAATGGCCCCAAAATAGATCCTTGTGGTACACCACCAGTAACTGAACTCCAGGATGAACATTTCCCATCAACCACAACTCTCAGTCTTCTTTCAGCTAGCCAATTTCTGATCCAAACCACTAAATCACACTCAATTCCATGCCTCTGTATTTTGTGCAATAGCCTACCACGGGGAACCTTATCAAACACCTTATTGAAATCAATAGACATCACATCAACCACTTTACCCTCATCCACCTGTTTGGTCACCTTCTCAGAGAACTCAAAACGTTTTGTGAGTCACAACCTACCCTTCACAAAGCCATGTTGACTATCCCTAATCAACTTATTCCTTTCTAGATTATTATATGTTTTATCTCTTAAAACCTTTTCCAACACTTTACCTACAACCGAAGTAAGGTTCACAGGTCTATAATTACCAGGGTTGTCTCTACTCCATTTCGTGAACAAGGGGACAACATTTGCTATCCTCCAGTCTTCTGGCACTATTCCTGTAGATAATGATGACATAAAGATCAAAGCCAAAGGCTTGGTAATCTCTCCCTGGCTTCCCAGAGAATCCTAAAATAAATCCCATCCAGCCCAGGGGACTTATCTATTTTTCACACTTTCCAGAATTACTAGCAACTTCTCCTTGTGAACCTCAATCCTGTCTAGTCTCAGAAAAAACAAGTCCCAACTTCAACTGAGAACAATCAATCATTTTCTTTTGGCACTATTGTCATGTTAAATGGGATAGACTCAAAACAGATGTAACAGCTCAAAAAACAGGCTGCTTGTTATTGATTTGAGCACCATTTGCAGCACTGTGGCCCAATATATCCCAAAACCCCTGATGAAGCCAGGTGGCCAATTCTATTTCAATAAGCAGTATTGAGCCATCATATCTGAAATAGCACCAGGCATATTGGTGTGATCCCAGGTGATGTTATTATTTGGTAAGAGAGATCCCAGTTGGAAATCTAGCTTGATAGTTTTTTTTTGTGTAACAAGGTAATCCTTCAGTGGAACACAAGAAAGCAATGTTGCAGGAATGCTTTTTTTAAAAAGCAGAATTTAATTATGTAAATTGAAAAGATGATAAAATAGAATCAACCAAATTATTTATGTGTGACAACTTGAACGATTTCACAAAAATGATAAAATGCAATTCCAACTACCCAATATCATTACTTTATAGCACTCAAGTATCAGAAAGAGATCCCTTCTCTATCATATTTATCAGTATCACTTAACTGTTCTTTCTCAATCTTAATCTTGAGAGTTTGAGAATCTTTTTTCTTTATTAGTCACACAACTGAGCTAAAATTATTTTTAGCTCCAAATAACCACTTCAAGCTCCTAACCATACACTTCTGGTCTGATGATTTTAGTTATACCCTTACAGTGAAATTATCCATTTCCTAACTTTTCGGAACTAATACCATTCTCAAGGAAAAATTGTTTTTCATAGTCCATTCTTCTAAAACTCTTCTAAACGAAACATTAACTAATATTTTGCAATGTTTTCTCTGTCGAATCACAAAACCCTAACAATACTAACAAATCTCTCTTATCATCCCAGGAAAACACTCTTGCTTTCCTTATTATATGTGCTGGTTTAAAAAAAAATCATGGCTCCAAAAATATTGATGAGCTAATTGTTAAACTCTCTCATGCACAGACCTAAACCCACATACCATCAGTTCAAAAACTGAACTCTAAACTAAATTATATTATAATAAATGACATATCTTACATCACAATATCAGAGAATGAAATGCAAACCTCATGAAAATACAATGGGAACAGTCTGAGATCGTCAAAGTTAATCAGTCCTACAACAAACATATCAGGTCAAGGGTCCTTTACATCTAGTTGTAATTAATGCTGGATAATTAACTGACTAACAGGAAGAGATGGTTTCATGCACATCTACATTTGCAATGCTAGTGGAACTAGTACATGAGATAAAAGACAAATAGAACAAGTGTTCATGGCTATCATGAACCAGAAGTGCTGAGAGAATGACCTTTCTCAGCTGTTCATTAAGAAACAGCTGGATTCCTTAGAAAAGCAAAGATTCATGACTACAATAGCATCTCAAATATGTTGGTGAATTCCTGCACTTAAGAAACAGCTGTGCCCATGGGACGAGCTGTTTTAATACAGCGAGTATTACCACTTCTCAGGTAATTACACATATATGTACACAAAAACTGAACCCCAGACACGATGATGGTGACAGTGGCTTTCCTAACACTGAGGGAAGACTTGATTAAACCAAGAAACCCTTGTAAAATTGAACTTCAGGGCCAAATCTTGTAGCTAGGACCAAATCTTGTAGAAAAGGGGAAGATATTTTGTCTGGATTTTCAAGAACTTCATCTTGCCTTTGATTAACTTTATGGCTCATGATGAACCAAATTGCTGTGACTTACGTAGCTGACGTTGAAAAATGCCTTAAACACAACAGCTAACCACTACTCATTCAAATATGGACATCAAGACAGTTAATGCCGGTTTAGCTTGATACACCATATCCCCTTGATCTGAACTCCATCTTTTCTGCAACTTAGTGAAAATAAAGGTCTCCAACTTAATGCAAAAAATGCGAGACTTTGCATATTCTCCAATTCCACCACGTTGGCAGCCCCTTAGTTGCCTTTTAGTTGTAATCTGTACAATAATATTTTTAATATTAAATTCATATAAAAGAATGTTATTCTTTGCTTGTTTTATTGAAATATATATTTTGAACCATGTTTTGAATTAAAATATTGCCTCTCTCACAGCAATGGCATAGGGCATAGACAAAGTGGAACAGTACTGCCCCACTGAGGCAGCAGAGAGACAATCAAGGCAACAAATGGAAGATCACAGCAAAGTGAGGTGCAAATATTATTGTAAAATGACTAAGGAAGTAATGCTGAGTCTTTTTATAAATTGTGCAGGAACTATAGCTGCAATTTTTCCTTTGTGACAAGTAAATTAACTAAGCATGTGTGAGTTCATTGTTTCTCCAAATATACCACATAAACAAAATACAGGTCTCCGTTTCTTCTTTTGAGTCTTAAGAGTATTGCTGCAAAAGATCTTTAGATAACATCAATTAGTTAACAGAGCCTGTTGTGACACATCATTTATACAATGCACTGGCCAAGAGACATACATGTAAACCAATACCAATGTGTAATTGTTAAAGCTAATGTAAAAGCCACAACACTGAGATCAGCAACAATGGCGAAGGTAGAAACAAAGAATGTGTTTAACAAGTCAAATTGAATTATTTGGATGAAAGTAATATATGCTAGTAGAACATATTTTAACTGAAATGCATTACCATAGATATATTGTGGCATGCATGGACATAGTCCACATGGACAACAAATTGGTTAGTGTCCGAATCACACACACATCTTTTAAAAGTAAATACGGGTCGTTCTCCTACATATGCGTTTTGTCAATGCTAATTCACTGCAACGCAATTGACAAATTGGGGGCATTGTTTCTAAAGCGTGAATTTTTAAAACATGCATGGACTGTAATATAATTACATCGCCAACACTTTAAGCGCTGTTTCTAAAACACGATTTTTCTATATAATATAGGATTGCACAAGAATTCAACCATTGCGTTATAGAAGGACTGACTATATTAATAAATATCAAAAACAACAAAAAAAAATATGTGAAGCCCAGGAAGTGCAACAGATTTCCTAAATTTATGTTATGTAGGGGATTTGCTGTTTGATTACTGTAATATTTCTCTCAGTCAGTGGAAAAAAATAATTACTTGTCCGTTTCTTCTTTCTTGTCAGGAAGAATTCCCCACAGAGATCATGTACTGACATGGGTTGAAAGCAGCGATTCTGAAAATAATTTCCCTATCTCATTTAAAAGATCAGTGATTTTATTGTTTTGTCGCAGTAGAGTGGGCCACATGCTTCAAATTTCTGTGTTTTCATTATGTACAGTATCTCTATGACCCAAAAGGTTTTAGTTTAGTTTCTAACAATAGTCGGAGTGAATTAGGCTAGGCCACTACTACAATGCTGAAAGGAAAGCAACTGACACTAGTGTATACAGAGAAATATAAACTGGGCCGGAACCCCTTTGGGTACTTCTGATTCATAACACAACCTTGCAGGTAAGTTTAGTGAACATTAGTTGCACACATGATGACCTTGATCTTTACTGAATGGAAATTAGTTGGCATTCCTCTAAAAATTGTGGATGATCACAATTTCAGTCCCATAGATTTTACTCCCAACCTGAAAATGCTCAATTATGGAGAAAGACAAATCCTAGCCCTTCACAATTTTCATGATAAGGGCCAAGCTTTTAAAGAGTCAAGGTTCCTGGCACCTCAGAGATGTCATCAACCATAGTCTGTATAAGGGCACCTTTTTAATGGCAAACACAAAGAAGTTGCTCTGATACCCCATACCAGGATATGCCCCACTCTCCAACCCCTTCATGGCCCCTCATCCCCCCAAAGGGAAAATAAGGATTGCAGATACTGGAGTGTCAGATTCAAAAAGCGTGGCACTGGAAAAGCACAGTAGGTCAGGCAGCATCCGAGGAGCAGGACAGTCAACGTTTCGCGCATACGCCTGATGAAGAGTTTATGCCTGAAACATTAACTCTCCTTCTCCTCGGTTATGGCCTGATCTGCTGTGCTTTTCCAGTGCCACACTTTTCATCTCATTTTCCCTATGCAAAGCAATGGCGCTACCATGTTCACAGATTCACAGATATAGAAATAATGCACCCTATCGTGACAACAGAACTTTTTTTAAAGAAGTTATTCAATCATAATTTATACTATTCCTTTTACTCGAGATATTAAACTGGCCTTTGATACAGATATGTTAAAGTATCAACAGCAAAAACTGCAGTAATTTGAAACCTCCATCTTGTGTAAATAAATATTGTAGAATTGAGAAAAGAGATCAGAGAACCGGAGCTATCTCTTGAACAATGTTTTTCCTGGGGTCCAGCTGTTGAACAAGTACATTTATTTTTGGCCAAGCTTCATTATGATTTCCATTTGGATATGTAAAATATTGCTCGATTGAACTTGGCCTAATTTCTTTGCAGTTCAGAGAATGAATAATGAGCTGATAGGAACAGGATTTTATAGGGTTGATGTTGAGTTAAAACAAAAATCTCCTGATTGGAGAATCGTAAACCCTGTGGTCACTGTCAAATAAGAAGAGAACTTAAACATTTAGGAGTTGAAGAGAAAGCTCTTCACTTAGAGATTGTGAATCTTTGAAACTTTCCGTTCCACGATGCTGCGGGTACTCAGTTGCAGAGTACATTTGAGACAGAAATTGTTAGGTTTGAGTACAAATTAAATGAAGGGGAAACTGTGTAGAAAAGTGGAGTTCACATTTAAAATCAAGTATGATATTATTGTATGCTGGATTAGGCTCAATAGTCTACTCCTATTCCTAGTTCTTCTATTCTTATGTTTTAAATTCCAGTGAAAAACTCAATTCATGCTAGCAATCCATTGGTCTCCAATAGTCCCTCAAGCTTGGACAGAAGTTATACTTACACTTGCTGCACTCAGAAACTTTACATTAATGGTCTGTTGGCATCGCTAATTAGAGCAATTCTCACCATGAAAACACTTTAAGGATTTTGTAGCTGGCAGTTATTTCAATAGCTTGGTTATGGATGCACTCATATTTTTGGCATTGAATGAATGAATTTACACCATCATCACAGAAATAGCTGACATGGGAAACTCAGGATGTTACAGTACTAGAAAACTTTCAATATAATTCTCCCCCACTCCAAAAGGAGCACAGCCATGCTCTACTAACGTCACTTTTCACTCTCAGCAAATACTGAATGACAATCATTACTCACTGTTTTGACTACCTTGGAATCTATCCATCATTGATATGCGTACTACCTTTTGTTGCAAATATATCTCATGCCAACATCCCATCAATTTGCATCATTTGCTACCCAAACTGTTCTTTCCAGTTCTGCACAGCATAAAAACAATTAATAAGAAGACTTTTTACAAGTTCCCTCTTGATCCATCATGCAAGAAATACATGCAGATGTGAGTAGGTGAGATATACTGAAGATCTCCAACTTTCATGTTGTGATATTTAACTTGGGTCCCACAGCATAAATATATGACATGCATCAAAGATTACTGAAGAATTGAATTATTAAAGCATTTGTTATTTTCACATGTATACTGCAATCATAAGCATTTGCGTGTCTGGGTTCAAGCAAAACATGTCATGATGCAAGAGGACTGAGCTCAGTGGAATAGAGTCATCCTGGAATGGCTTATGCCTGAAACGTCAATTCTCCTGCTCCTCGGCTTTTCCAGCACCATGCTCTTGATTCTGATTTCCAGCATCTGCAGTCCTCACTTTGTCCAAACTCAATATTGTGTATAATATTGCTCTATTTAGCCTCAGGATTAACTGAGTTTTAAAAGAAAGAATCTTAAATGCTTGTTTTAAAAAGTTTAACAAATATAGGGCACTATATAAACTTGCACTTTTGAAGAGCAGAAACTCTTGAAAATGAGTTTCAAGATGGTGAACATCAAAAAGGAAACAAAGTTGGTTCTCATGTAATCTTGTGTGACCAGTTTTTCAAAGTTAAATAATTCTAGTAATAATGTACATTAATATGGATTTGTGTATTAGGTAGTGAGTATTTGAATCTGAGCAGAGTAGGTTCTATTGTAAAATTATAAAGCTGAAAACAATTAAGCTTAAAACAAAATATCTTGCATGAAGGATCAAAACTTGCACTTCATTTAGTGCACATTCATCAAAATAAAAACACTACTTGTGCACACCCCATTCTCTCATAATTGAGACTAAAGTATTATTTTTAAATTATCCTGATTTTGAGGCAGCTAAGATTTGGCTAATTTATTAAGTGCTTATAATCATAATCAAGACAATTTGCATAGAGTCTGCTCTTTGTTACAGTTTTATTAAATACTTCAATATTTTCCGATTCAGGGACAAGAGGGCAAGCCTTCATTTCACACAATATTTTCAAATTGTTATTATGAACATTTTAGGCAAGTATCCATGTATTTTAAACAACTAACAAAAAGAATCAACATAAGTGCTATAATAATAGTGGCTAAATGCACACTTGTATGAAACAGGGAAAATACACCTCCTCCAATCATGTTCTACTTCAAAAATAATGAAGAAAGCAGCTTTTTAAATAAAACACTGTGAGCTGTTTCTGTAAAATATCTAATTAATGTAACTCTGTATAACAATACTTCACTGTATTAAAAGAAATGCATTGGTGTTAAAATAGCTAAATAACTGGGCATGGCCACAACACACCATTTCATTCAATAACAAAGTTAGCCATGAAATGACCATGCAAATTTATCTTTTCTGTGATCTTCAGTTTTTAAGGCTGACTCATTTTGGTTGCCTTCCCAAGTAGATCATGTACTCAAAGCTAAATTGCATTTTTCAGCAGTTCTTGCATTCACTTCAATTTCAAGAGAGAATTCTAACGTTGAGTGATATTACAGATAAAGACCACATGCTACCAACATTTTTGAGTAATTTTGACCAGGAACAGTCACCATACTGTACTAAGTCACAGATATTCATAACTTTGATGTGCCATTACTAGACAACAACATCTGTTGTATCATTATTGTTGTTGCTTTTCATAGGGATTCACGATGAATGGAGAATGAGGAGGAAAGAAGAAGATTGAAATAATAGTTCGAATTGCTAATTCTAACATTTATTTTTACAACTAGTGTCACTCCGCTGCCTGATGAGCAATAAACTTCTGCAAGATCCAAATTTCTACAATTCTGTCCCGTGTTACTAGTGAATGATCATGACTGCCAAAAATATTTTTATCTCTCAAATAAGGCAACAACCACCAGAGCTCACAGATTACAATCTAATTGAATAAAGAAGAGTGAGAGAAATAGAGTTAGCCTGTTCAAATAAGAATTAATTACTGCTTAATTGAGAAACCATCTTAAAACAGATAACTAAACTCCTTTCTATAGATTAATAAATATGAATCAAATTCAGCACAGTAACCAAGCTGTGCAAAGTAACAAACTTGCCTTTCTTCTGTTCAGCTTCATTATAATTCCATTTTGGTAAAAGACAGTAACAGAACTCTGCTTCAAGTTCATTGAACAATAGCTTATGATTCTGTCCAAGTATTTCTGATATCTGTCAAGGTAAAAGTGAAATACTCAGTTAAGAAAAAGGGAAATGCATTAAACATAAAAATCATGAAGACTTACAATGAGAGTTCATACACACTTGCAGTTGCTGACAATATTTCAAAGACAGACATCAGAAATTGAATCAAGTAGATGAAAAATATTTTCATTGCAGAATATTCTCTCATCAGGATACAGAACATCAGCCATTAAACTTTAGTCTTCTTTATGAAAAATTAATTATTTTGCATGGTTAATTAGAACAAACCTAGAACAATGAAATGCAATTTCAAATTTATAAAACCATACATTCAAAAAAAAGATAACTATGTCTATAGCAAATGCTGTTAAAATACAAATATCAAACCATTCATCAGATCAACTGGACCTCAGAATAAATCAGTTACAAAGCAAGTACAAGGAAAGATATTGCAAATTATAGGTAGGTCAGGATAACATGGCACACTATTAATACTACTGCTCTAGCAACATGGGTTCGAATCCCACCATCGTAGATGCTGAAACTTGAATTCAATTAGTAACTCTGGAACTAATAGTTGGTCTAATAGCTGTGAAACTATTGTCGATAATTACAAAAGTTATTACTGGGAAAGGAAATATGCCACCTTACCAGGTCTGGAATACATGTGACTCCAGACCTATAGCAATCTGCTTTATTCTTAATTTCCCTCTGAAATAACTTAGTGAGCCATTCAGACCTATCAAGCTGCATCAAGCTCTAAAGAAAGCAATGAAAACTGATGGACTATCATGTAACTAGCAAGTACTGGAAATGACATGGTAAACCAGGCCTTGTTAATCATGCAAAGTCTACATTAACAAATGACAGCTAGTACCAAAAGTGGGAGTACTATTCCACAGAGAAGTCAAGTGACACCTTGTCACAGTCTTACTCACAAAATCAGCCAATGTCCGAGACACCACCATTACCATCCCTGGGAACGTCCTTCCCAACTGCGGGTCTGAACCACCAGAGGTGGTGACAAGGTTGTTTCCATTTGGGAAAGTGCTACCCCTGGGAGTTTGCAATACTAACTCTGGAACCTGTGAAGTTGGTGGGATGTCAGGTCAAACATTGTCAAAGAAACTGCTGCTGAATGTCACCTACTAACTCTGACTTCCTCCTCTCCCTTATCCTATCCCTCATCTAATGGATTAGTATATCTCAGTGTAGAGCAGCATCTGAAGGAAGCACTGAGCGCTGAAAGGTTACAGGATGGACTCTGGTAGGTGACTTGAAATCCACCTACTAAGAATGTCTTGGTAGCATCACTACAGACCAAGATGGTTGACTTAGTGAAAGGAATGAACATACTTGACTTCATACTCAACTGTCCACCCATCACAGATACATCAATCCATGGCAATACTGGTAGGATTGACCACTGTACAGTACTTGTGGAGACAATGTCTTGGATTAGATTGAGGATTTGGAGGATAATCTGTTCTATGAAAACCATGCTAAATGGGCAGATTTCAAACAGATCAATCATCATGTCATTATTATGTATCCATGAGTGGCCATGGGACATCAGCTATAGCAGAATTATATTCAATCACAATCTGTAACCACGTGACCTTGAACATCTCCCATTCTGTCATTACCATCAAGCTGGGGTTTCAGCCTGAGCTCAAAACAATAGTTAAATCACAGATAGAATACTGTGCACAGTTCTGTATGCCACACTGCCAGAAGGATGTGATTGCATTGGAAATGGTGCAAAGGAGATCCACTGGAATGTCGCCTGAGATGAAGAGTATCAGTTATGAGGAGTGACTTTGGGTCTGTTTTCCTTGAAGTAGAGGAAGCTGAGGGGGTATCTGATTGAGGTATATGAAATTATGACAGGCACAGTCAGGGTAGATCGTGGAAATCAGTTCCCTATGACAGACATGTCTGAGATCAGACAGCACAAGCTTAAGTTGAGGAGTAACTGGTTTAAAGGAGATCTGAGAAAATCTTTTTCACCCAGAGGTCGTAGAAATATGGAATCTACTGCCCGAGAAGGTGGTGAGACAGGTATTCTTGCAACATTACCAGAGCATCTGGATGAGCACCTAAAATGTCAAGGCATAGGAGGCTGTGGACTAAATGCAGGTAAATGGGATTAGGGATGTAGATCAGCGTTTGTTGGTCAGCACAGGCATGGTGGGCTGAAGGACCTGGTTCTATGCTGTATGACTCTATGACAAACAAGAGTTTAACACGGCATGCCTGGAGCAGCACCGAGGCGACCAAAAAATGAGGTGTCAATCTGGTGAAGCTACTGCACCAGATTATTTACACATCAAACAACAGAGCAGCATGTGAACAACAGGGCTCAGAGATCTCAACTGAAAAATGTGATCTAACAAATGCATTCTTGCTATGTCTCATCTTCGATTACTAATAGGGGAAGTAATCTCTGTAACTACTCCCATCCTCAACAATGGGGCAGCCCAGCACATCTGTGCAAAAGTTACGAATTTGCATCTGTACTTGCATGCATCTTCAGCAGAGTGGATGATCCATCTCGGCCTCATCCTGTGGTTCCTAATATCACAGATACCTGTCTTCAATGCTGCACATGATATCAACAAATACTAGAGCACTGGAGATTGTAAAGTCTATAGTTTCTGACTACATTAATACTATAGCACTGAAGACTTGTGTTCCAGGACCAGTCGCACCCATATCCCAGCTATTGCAGTACAGCTACAGCACTAGCACTTACCAGCAAGTGGAAAATTGACCAGGTTTATCCTCTCCATAGAGAGCAAGCTAAGAGTCTACTCTCAGCAATTATCACCAAATTGTTGGTAAAACCCAACAAGTCTGGCAGCATCTGTAGAAAGAAAGCAGAGTTAATGTTTTGAGCCCAATGACTCTTCATGAGAACAAGACTCAAGTCACAGGACTTAAAACGTTAACTCTGCTTTCTTCCCTCAGATGCTGCCAGACCTGCTGCATTTCATCAGCAATTTCTGTTTATATTTCAAATCTTCAGCATCTCTGGTTCTTTGTTTTACCTTATCTCAATGTGGCAGTTACAAATAAAGAGGAAATGCAAGAGCATGTGAAGGGTGGATAAGGTTTATCAAACTGTAAAGCTGTGAAGAGTTTATTTTTTAAACTGCATTGACTCAATGGGATGGTTTAGAAAAAAGTAAAGGTCTGGCAATTTAAATAACCTCATCATTTAATGTGGGAACCATTTCCTTTACCTGATCAGCAAATATTAGATCTGTCAGACATGGGAATTTCCAAATATGGGTTCAACTGATTGTATTGAAAAAGTCTACAGTGTCTTCCAATTACATTAAAAACTAGCCATATAATGCATTAGTATTAATAATTAATTCATATTAAAAGTTTGAGGCAGCACGGTGGCTCAGTGGTTAGCACTGCTGCCTCACAATGCCAGGCACTCAGGTTTGATTCTCTCGTAGGTGACTCTCAGTATGTAGTTTGCATATGCTCCCCATGTCTACATGGGTTTGCTCTGGGTGCTATCCTCTCATAGTCCAAAGATGTGCAGGTTAGATGGATTGGCCATGCTAAATTGCCATAATGTCCAGGGATGTATAGGTTAGGTGCATTAGCCATGAGAAATGCAGGATTGCAGGGTGAGGGCAGGAGTATTGTGCCTGGGTGGCTTGCTCTTTGGAGAATTGGTATGGACCTGATGGGCTGAATGGCTTGCTTCCACACTGTAGGGATTCTATGATTCACAAAAAGAACAATCATTCTCATGGACCAATTGTCTGACAACAGAGTGGAGACGATTTTTTTTTCTCTCGATTTAAAATAAATATTTCAAAAAAATTGGTTACTCCAATATACGGGAAGACATGTGAAGGCATGGGGGTGACATGACATTTAGCCCTTTAGTTTTAATGAGCTAGTATGGGCCTTATCTATAAGCCAATTTATGAGCACATGGCTGTTTATTCCAATTCACAAATAGCACGACTGAGTTTACAAACATTCAAATGCCATCATTCAGGAACAATAGTTTTTGATGGAAATGACTGAATGCAAACTGTCAAGTATCTATTAACTGTCTGACCTAGCTCTATACCAAACTATTGTGGGCAGTTAGGTCAGTTACAAAAGCAAAAAAGGTAGTATTAAGCTCCTATTGCTGAGAAGCAAATACAATGGTTGGTTGATGTTCACTTGAGCTAATTCAGACTTGGTAGCCAAGACAATTACATCAATTTGCCACAATAAAAAAAATAGACCGGCAGCGAACAAGTGTGCTAAAACTTCATAAGCTGAAGGAAACAGATTGGAAACTTCACTTTACCAAATATCAACCCACAACAGAAATTAACGCAGGATAAATTAACATTCTACCTTTCATTAAATGAAGAACATTCATAGCAATATCCTGTGATCTACAGATAAAAGATAATTAATCTAAACAGAGCAGCAAGGCTCCTTTTCTTCAAAGCAAGTCTTCAGTACACAAGAATAACTGAGAAAATCATTATTTGAAAACTAAGCAATCTTACTTAAAGAGAAATCCAAAGAGATGGCTATGACTTGTTAAGTGTAAAGATCATAAGAAATAGAAATAGTAGACCTTTCCAACCTACTCTGCCATTTAAGCTCATCTATGATCTTTTTTGGAGACACAACATCATTTTTATTCCTGCTCCCTGAAACTTGAGCCTCATGTAAATCTTCAATCTAACTCAGTCTTGAATGTATTCAATGTCGCAGCCTCCATTGCTTTCTGTGAAAGAACATTCCACACACTAACGACCTATTGGGAGAACCTAATTCTTCTCATTTCTATCTTATCTGGGATTCCCATTTTTTAAAACTCTGCCTCCTAATTCTATACTCTCCAGGTGAAGAACTATTTTCCCAATATCAGTTACATAGGTCCTCTCAGAATCTTACACATTTCAGTATGATCACCTGTCTTTGAATTTTGAAGTGAATATTTAATGGATAATCAATCCAAACAATCCCCATAGAACAATGTCTTGAATCAAATCAAAAGCAAAATACTGCAGATCCTAGAATTCTCAAAGAACACAGAGAATACTGGAGAAACTCAATAGAACTGGCAGCATCTGTGGCGAAAGTGAGGACTGCAGGTGCTGGAGATTAGAGTCAAGAGTGTGGTACTAGAAAAGCAGAGCAGGTCAGGCGGTATCCCAGGAGAAGGAAGGGCTTTTGCCCGAAACGTCAATTTTCCTGCTCCTCGGATGCTGCCTGACCTGCTGTGCTTGTCCAGCACCACAATGTCGACTGGCAGCATCTCTGTAGAGAGAAAGAACATCAACATTTCTTGATACTTCTTCAGAATTGAAGAAAATATACATCAACAACCTGCTCACATAACATATTTTTATCTCTTTATAGAACCTATGCGTTTCCTTCAGAACTTGACTTTCTATCAATCTTTGTGTCATTGGTAAATGAAGATATGATACATTCTACCCTTCATCTGACTTACTAACATAGATTTTACATAGATTAAGGCCAAGCACTAGGCCCTGTGACACTCCATTAGTTGTAGTTTGCCAAATTGAAAGCAACCCATTAATCCTAACTCTCTCCTTCCTGTTAGCTAATTCATCTTCTATGTTAACATTAATATAACAAGCCCTTTTCTGTGTTAAAAAATTTAATTGTCAGCTTATTGAATGCCTTCTGGGAATCCAACGGCACACCATCCACTGGTTCCCCATTATTTACCCTGGTTGTTACTTCTTCAAAATAACTCTAATGGATTAGTCAAATACAACTTTCCCTTTCACTAAATCGTGTTGACATTTTCTGATTTGCACAACGTTTTTTTTAGGTGTCCTACTGTACTTCTTAATAATGAATTCAAGCATTTTAATAGATGTTAGGTGGACTACTCTAAATTTTCCATTTTCCTGTTTTCCCCTTCTCAAAGAGCTCTCATATATGCATTTTCCTAACTTGGTCTAACTTTTCCAGAATCTAGGGAATTTTAGAAGATTACAATCAGTTCGTCCACTATCTCTGCCTATCACCATCTCTGTCTCTCACTATGTCTTCTACTAAGACCCCAGGCTGCAAGCCTTCAGTTCTAGACCACTTGCCAGCAGCTATTTCCCATACTTTTCTCAATGTCATTTTCTAGAAATCATGATCTTTTAAAGTTTTCCCTTCCTTTATCCTCTTCAATCATTTTCATGTCTTGAGGTTTTTTATGTCTTTTATAGAGTATGTTTGAACAAGTAAATTTTATCACACTTCTTACATTTTCTGGTTTCCCATGATTAATTCCACAGTCTTACCCTCTAATGGACCAACACTCACTTTAGCTCCTCTTTTATAGAAAGACATGTAGAATTTGCATCTATGGTTCTAGTTAGTTACTCTAATACTCAAATTTCTCTCTCCTTGCATGTTATAATGACCTTTGACTATTTGCCCAAGCTTCTGACCAAATAATAATCTTCATAGTATTGAGACTGGTTTCTGACAGTTTGGTATTATTCTTAAACAAAAACAAAAATTACTAGTGAAACAAAGCAGATTTGGCAGCCACTGTGGGAGGAAAGCAGATTTATGTTTTGAATCTGGGTTCTGATGAAAAGTCACTGGACTTGAACCATTAACTCTGCTTTCTTCCCAAAGCAATTTCTGTTTTTGTTTCAGATTTCTAGCACTCACTTTTCTTTGTTATTTTATTGTACTATTCTTAACTTCCTTAGATGGGTTGTTGCTGTTATAGACAGTCTTTCTTTCTCAATTGAAAGGTACAAACTTAGCATCATCCAACTCTGTCCCTTCCTCAGATTAACAGTTATCCTTCAAAGTCAACTAGGGATGGACCATAAATACTGGTCCAGTCAGTGATGGCGACATCCTAAATTTAAAAGCATTAGAAATGTTTATCTATGCTATAACTTGACTACCTCAAAACATATCTTGTTGCACTTTTGATTAGATCCTCATTAATGTAAGATGCAACCAAACCTTTACTACCCATTTCTTAAAACTCTCACCAACTCCTGTTCCAGTATCACTCCTTTGAGAAGTGGCCTTCACTGGATCCTGATTTGGCACAGCTAATTTTCTTATCCTTATTTTGCTTTTCTATTTCCCATATACTTATGCCTCCCACTCTCGTAAAAAGGTGTTTCCAACCTGACACAGTGGCAAATTTGTCCTGTTTCGCAGACAGGCTATAGCACAGAAGTCTCTAGATTATCAGACTGCTTTTAGTGGCCATTCGCTACTGAATGAGTAGAAGCTTCCATCAATTAAATCTTGACCATACTAATGCCAAGATCTTTTATTTCTAACACAAACTCTGATACTTAACCATGGATTTGAATCCTCTCACTGACTTTCTGTTCTATTGTTAACCCATTGTTTCCATTGTTTCTGCCACTCTGACGTTATTTTTTCTTATCTTGACTATTTTGTTCCACTTATTCAGTCTCTTCCCACTTATATATGTGATTTTTCTGATGCTTTTCATCAGTTCCACAATTTCTAGTTTTCTGGCCCTAGCCACCACCTGTTTGCCATGGATGTACAGTCCCTCTACATGGAGTCATACATCGTGGAAGCAGACCCTTCAGTCCGACCAGTCCATGCCAGTTATAATCCCAAGCGAAACTGATTGCAAATCGATCATATCTCTCCAAACATTTCTTATTCACGTACTTATCTAAATGTCTTTTAAACATTGTAACTGAACCCACATTCACCATGTCTTCTGGAGGTTCATTTCAAACACAAACCATTGTCTGTGTAAAATGTCTATTCATATCTATTCATACACATGCCCATTCTCCAGCTGAATCCGCTTCTTCCTTTAAAGGATACCTCATCACCCCCTACTCTCCTTCACCTAACCAAGCTTGTTCTTTCTTTGAACAACTCCTCCTTTAACTCATCTCACTTTCTCCAAATCAAAAGTGTGGCTATGATCATATGCATGGGCCCCAGACATGTTTATCTGTTTGTAGAGTTTGTGAAACATGCCTTGTTCCAGTCTTACTTGGAGCCTTGATCTACAAATCCTTCTCTGAACATATCAATGATGTATTTGGTGTTGCTAGTGAGGAAAAGGAACTGATGGAAAGTGATAAACTTGAAGACTGAAAAATTGCCAGGGTCCAATAATCTACATCCTAGACTATTTAAGGAAGCTGGTTTAGAAATAATTTAAAAATAATAAAGATGATCATCTTTCAAGACTCTACAAACAGTGAAACTGTTGTGATGGATTGTCGGATAGTTAATTTAAGAAAGAGGGTAAAGAGAAAATAAGGCATTATAGACCAGTTAGCCTGACATTGTTAGTGGGGAAAATGCTAAAGTCCATTGTAAAATAGCAGAGCACTTGAAAATATGTACAGGATCGGACAGTCAGCATGGATTTATGAAAGGGAAATCATGCATGGGAAACCTACTAGAATTTTGCAAGGATGTCACAAGGATAAGCAGAGACGGTGGATGTGGTTTGTTTGGAAGGTTTTTGATGAGGTCCCACAAAAGAGATTAGCACACTGCATTAAACCGAATGGGATTGAGGGCAGTGTACTGACAATGGACAGAGAGCCAGTTGGTAAACAGGGAACAAATAGGGGAAACAAAGGGACCTTTTCCAAGTGGCAAGCAGTGACTCGTGGAGTACCACAGAGATCAGTGCTAGAACCTCAGCTATTCACAACACAGATGAGGGAATATATTTTAAGACTGCTTTCAACATTCCTCTGATTTTGAGTGTTGTTCTGTCTACATCATGCAGTATGGTGTCAGATATTTCATGCATACTCCTGTCAACAGTTTACTTCTCTTCAACCAAGGGATGATTTCCGGTATGACAAGAACAGTCACCCTAGTGGAAAGTTTGAAATTAATTGGATGATTGTATATGATCTCTGCTATATCTGGTTGAGTTGGGTTAACTATTAGCCCAAGCAATAGTTGAGCTGTATCTTCCAAAGGTGGCATCATATAATGATGCGTGTTGTAAGGAATGTATGTCTCGGTAGTCTCCCAAAGATATTATGTTGTAGGGCATTGATCTCTTTATGCAAGTAGGCTTTACTAATTTTGTGGTTCAGAACTTGCATTTTACTTCTGCACTTTCCCTGGAAATATCAATTTCTCATAAAAGTAGCACTGGTGTTGTAAAGCTGGACATTGTTTCAGGTTTTTGTTTTAACTCCACTCTGGAATAGTGAGTTCTAACATTAAACAATTTCAGACTTTTTGTGTTATATAATTATTGAATCAGAGTTTTTTGCTGTCAGTGAGATGGTAAGACAAACATTAGGTTTCCATGTGGAGACTCACACTTTACAAGTGAGCAAACCAAATGGGGATGACAAGGATAACAGTAGAGGGTCTCCATGGAAAGTTACAGCAATGTCTAAGCTTCATCAGTTGGAGGTAGATGGTAAACATTAGGAACTGTGAATGTGATATTCCTGAAGCAGCAAAAACATTTCTTGAAGTATTAATAGGCTTTCCAGCTGTACTGTGTCTGCTTGCCAATAGACTGGAAAAGTCCCAGGCAGAAACATTCGCTAATGCTGGTGCATAAGCTCACTGATGTTTCATCTTACCTTCTCCTCCTCCTCAGTTATCTCAAGTTGGCTCTGCTCTGCAAACAACAATTGCTGGTGATCACAGCGGGTCTAATAGCATCCATAGAGAGACAGCAAGCTAACATTTTGAGTCTAGATGCCTCTTAGTCAGAGCTCTGACTAAGTTAGCTTGCTCTCTCTCCATGGATGCTGTCAGACCCACTGTGATCACCAGCATCTTTTTTTTAGTAGAGATACCAACATCTGCAGTAACCTGTTCCTACATTTTGTTTAATTGTCTGTATGGGCTCTGTCTTTTGTTCCCTCAGCTGGTCCAAATCATGCAACATTGTATGTAGTGCAGGACATGAGAACTAGTTTGGAAACTCTAGCTGGTGTATATCGAAGTGAGTCTTAAGATTTATCCAGGCACTTTGATTTATCTCCTCTTTAACTTCTTTAATGACACATCTAGTAACTATATGGCTCTCATTTTTTGTTTTTTGTTGGTTTTTCTCAGTGCAGTTATCTGTATATTTCAAATGTCATCCCCTAGTCCCCAAGCAGTCAGTTGCCAAGTCTGCTTTGTGGTATGTAGAGATCAAGGACACATGAAAATATTATGGTCACCTTCCAGGAATCATGCTGATGAACACTCCTCAATGATCTTAATCCTGTTCCTTGGATGCTGCCTGACCTGCTGCGCTTTTCCAGCAACACATTTTCAGCTCTGATCTCCAGCATCTGCAGCCCTCACTTTCTCCTCAGTGATCTTAATAGCCACATTCTATTCACTTATAGAAAGCCTGTGAGAGATGTAAACCTGAGCATTCACTCATTCTGACTGGGATAATTGGTGGAAAAGGTGACATTATTCCCTGGATAACAATTTATCAGTCACTTATCTGATGCATTTATGCTGCGCAATTAGAAGATCCCACAAATCTCTCCCACAGAGCTCTGTAAGTATCTTCAGCCAAAATAGTTAAAATAGTGATGTCTTTCACAAGTACTGTTAAGTAACTTCAAGTCTACTGAAAACAAAAGCAAAGTGTTGCATTTAATCCGAGCTTAGAAAACATGCTGGATATATCTAGCAGGTCTGGCAATATGTGTGGTGAGAGAAACAGCAATTATTTCAGGTGGATGGCATTTCAACAGAACAGTTTCTCTCTCCATCAATGCTTGCTGAGTAGTATTTCCAGCATGAAGTTTTATTTCAGACTGCAACTGACTGTTAGCATCTGCCATGAAATCCTGAACTTCTTGAAATACTGGTGTACCAATATGTTGAGGAAATGTATTCTCTAACCCATAAACTATGTGATGGGTATGTCCTTTTGTAAGATGCATTAGTCCACTCATCCCCTCTCTTGCATGGGCTAACACCTTTGTGAGGAACACAGTCTATTGCTGCTTTGTTCGATAATCCTCAGTGTTCGTGTTGTTGCTGATCCTTGGTCCTCATCTGAGGCCTAATCTTAAACAACATGTAGGCTGATCTGAAAGATAAGAGCTCCAAAGTGGAGATCAGATTTACAGACCTCTAATGTTGTGATAGTTACCATTAAAAGGTTTGAAATAAAAATCTATTAAAGTTTTTCACTCAATTAGGCAAGCCAACAAAGAAAAATCAGCTATGAGGTTTCATTGGCAAATTTTCCTGCTTTGCTTTCAGCCTTTTTAGTTGGTGTTATGTTTTCACTTATGAATTGACCGGTGAGTTCCTGGGAGTCCAGTAAAATGACCATCCACAGTTAAATTTCATAATGCCATATTAATATTGCTCTGATTGACTGAAATTGACAACCTGCCTTTCAGCCACACTACATGCATTAATTGTCCACTTTTTTGAATTGGGCTTCTGAAACTATGATAGTCGATTCATAATCTTGACACCTATAGATGCTTGAGGGGTCAGAAATGCCTTTCTAACAATCTTTTATCCAATATGACCACAGAAATACATCAGGCCTATGGATACCATCTTCTGTTGAGACACACACGGAGCCCTGAGGGGATGAGGAACTCCAACCTTGCCAACCAGATTAATCAGATCAACTTTAGCAATCAACATGCCAGGTGTTACAACCAAGTTGCTTTCAGATCCAGTGTATTTGATCAGCAACTCATCCACCAGCTTGAAGATTAATTCATATCATCAACAACATACTGTGACAGCAATTTATATGATTTACTCTTTAAGGCATGTAGGGATGGGTAATAAGTGCCACTGCTTCTTTTACATCACCTCGCAAACAAATCCATAGACTCTACCACCTACATTGAAAATTCTATCAACTCAAAGCACTCCTAAAATTCACATCCCATCATAAATGGACTTATGTTGTCAGTCCCTCATTGTCAGAAGAAGAATATTCTGGAACTTCCCACATAATAGTATTCTGAGTAAGCAGGTTATAATGGCACAAAATTTTTAAAAAAGATACACTGTTGCCTCTTTAGAACAAGTAGCTATGTGTAATAAATGCCAGTTTGTCAGTGACATCCATGTTCCTAGAATGACAAATAAAATCCGAGCAATAAACATCACGGGTTATGCATCCAAACCAGAAATTTTCCTCAGGGACATTAAAGAAAGAACTGTATCAGAAATCAATGGACGTAACATCGCCCATGTTCTACAACAGGCAGACATTTTTTTTTTACTGTCCAAATGAGGAAGATGCAAATAATACTCCCCAATGTTCTCAAATACATTGCATTTTCTCCATCTCAGGAAACTCCTTCAAGGATTTGTTCAATTTTTTGAGCATTGCCTGTCTCTATAACTCCCTGTTGACTGTTGGTGAATAGACAATGATATTTGAAGTATTCACTTAATATAATTTATTATTAATGTTTCTGATTTTTCCCTTTACACTTGTGCTCGTTATCTTAAAGCATGAAACATCTTATAGATTTCTCAATTTCTGAGCTTTTTAAAAAAATGAAAGATGCTGTTTAAAGCTATGATGGTGTCAGCCAGATAAGCTGTCTGAAATGTGTAGATTATGTGTTTTCTCACAACTGTTTCTTTTCAAGTATACAAAATACTTAAATTTACAACACAATAAAAAATGTTTTTTTAAGCAGTCACCTGATCAGGATAAAGTGCAGTCTGTTCTGCCATAACGCCTGTTTCTTCAAAGCCAATTGGCTTTAATACGATTGAAGAATTTAGACCATTATTTGTAGAATATGAACTTTCCTTATCTGTTTTGGCTATAACGCAATTCTATAATGTACCCCATCAGACTAAAAGGCATGGCTATTGCATGATTTTCCTATAAAGCGGTATTGGTCAAGAATGGAACTATCGCATTACATTAGAAGCGACTGTACAGATTTACTTCCATATTTGAAGCAGACGTCCAGAGGTGTTTTTGATCCACTAGTTTAGTTATTCTGCTTCAACAGAATGATAATAAGGTTTGAAAACAGTCAAAAGTCAACTGTCCTTTTCTCCCTCACAAAATATGTCCCTTAAAGTAAATTGGCATGTTTTAAAAAAGTAGACAAGCAGGAGGCTGGAAGAATACAGCAAGCCAGGAAGCCTCAGGAGGTGCAGAAATCAACATTTTGGGTTAAACACCTGTTTAAAAAAAGTAGCATATTTTCTTTGTTGGTATATGGGACAAAGTTCCATAAAAGTTTCATGTTGACATGGATTTGCCCCAAATGATCATAATTTGGGTGATATTGTATATCTTTTACTTTTAGTTTTTGTCCAGATTGTGGTCCCAGTGGAGATTCAACTGATTCAATGATTTGAGCCCTCTCACTTCCCAATAGATTTTAGAAATGATGTTAAGAAGTGAGTCAGGTACTAAGTAATAGTAATGTTCTGTACTTTTGCAGTTTTAGTTAAAAATAGGACAAAGGAATTGACTAATTGATGAGCAAGCATCAATGATGCATTCTGCACTTCTGGTAATTTTCTGATTCATATCAAACACATTCTATTTTTGCAATCCCACTGTTATCTTCACATTTCATGATAAATCTAGTGTTATGGGTAGCCTTGTCTTTGTTGCTGTCATTCATTCTAACAGAAGTTGAACTAATGGGAAAAATACACAAATGGGAATAATATACCTCATTATTTAGTAAATTTCATAACATGAAAAGAGTCAGTGGATAACAATAAAAAAGAAACAATATATTTCTTCGTGTGTACATAAGCCTAATACTTACTCAGAATATTTCTTACTGTAAATAATCTTTCATATGAGTTTGCACATTCTTCCCATGTCTGCGTGGGTTTCCTTCGGGTGCTCCGGTTTCCTCCCACAGTCACAAAGATGTGCAGGTTAGGTGAATTGGCCATGCTAAATTGCCCATACTGTTAGGTGCATGAGTCAGAGGGAAATGGGTCTGGGTGGGTTACTCTTCAGAGGGTCGGTGTGGACTGGTTGGGCGAAGGAACTGTTTCCACACTGTAGGGAATCTAATGTAATATCAGATCATCCTATCGTAACACATCTTGAATAAGGTGTTACTTACCTAGAAGTAAAGGTCCATTGATAACTTGTTTTGTCGCACACACATCGAATAAATATCTGAACGAAAGAAACAAAAAATAACTGTTACTGGACAACTCATAGGGATTATGAAGAGGTCAGATTCTCCTTTTTGACTATTAGCGTAATCTTTCTGTTTTTTTTAATTCATTCGCAAGATGAGGGTGTTGCTGGCTTGGCCACCATTTATTACCCATCCCTAATTGCCCAGAGAGTGGTTAAAAGTCAACCACATTTCTGTGGATCTGCAGTATTATGTTGGGCAGACCAAGTAAGGATGGAAGTTTCCTTCCTTTAAGGACATTAGTGAACTAAATGAGTTCTTCCTGACAATTGGCTGTGGCTTCTTCGGTCATTATTGGACTCTTAATTCCAGAATTTTATTGAATTCAAATTTCACCATCAAACCTAGGCCCCCAGAACATTACCTGTGTCTCTGGATTAACAATCCGGTGATAATACCACTAGGCCGTCACCTCCTCATATGAAGCTGAAGCGTCATCTCACTATAATTTTCAAAGGACCAATATATGGTCACTTCATAATATTTTAAATACACAATTGCTGAACATTCATATTCTACAGCCCTTAAAAATCTCTTGAATATACAAGTTATTATAATTATATAATTTTGAAGAATATACTTGTATTGCATTCTAGAATGCTTAGAATTATTCACTTTTAAACCAATATCAACTATAAGAATGTGTGAAAGTAAGATTATTTCATTACTTAGCAGTTCCACCCATGATAAACATGGCTGATTTGTGTCAGTCACTATAAGCTTGGAGCAATGAGTTATTACTAAAACACTAATTAAGTCAATAAGTTGAAGTAATAAAAATGAGCAAGCCTCCAGTCTTTCCAATGGCACCTTTAATTGGTCATGTTGATCAACTCAACAACAATCAGAATAACTAATTTGATGTTTGCATTCTAAAATAATCTATAAATACTAATGTTTCTTCCAGAGCTGAAGGAATTTCATTTTGTAGCAGTAGCCTGAGCCTCTGTTTATTGTTGGAGTATTGTTCGATTGAACCTTCAATGTAAACACTTGTGATTTTTTTTTAAACTTACTCATGGGACATGGGCCTCACTGGCTAGGCCTGCATTAAATTGCCTATTCCTAGTTATCTTCGAGAACATGATGATGAGCGGCATTCTTGAAATATTGTAGTCTACGTGCTGTGGATATACTCAAAAATCTGCTTGGAATGGAATTCCAGGATTCCCATGTGATGCACCAGTGGCCAAATGGATGAGGCACTGGCCTCCTAAACTATGTTAATGGGCTTGTATTCGGTCTGGATTTTGAGCTGGCATGGTGGCTCAGTGGGTAGCACTGCTGCCTCGCAGCATCAGGGACCTGGGTTCGATTGCAGCCTTTGATAGTTGTCTGTTTATAGGTTGCAAGTTCTTCCTGCACCTGCATGGATTTCTGCTGGGTGATCTGGTTTCACCAGGGATGTATATGCTAGGTGGATAGCCCTCTTAAAATGTGGTTTTGGGGTGTGTGGATTGGGTACAATGCTTTTTGGAAGGTCAGTGCAGATATGATGGGCTGAATGGCTTCTTTCCAACCTAATGTAATTCAGTTTCTGGTCAATGGTATCCCTGCAGTGGGGGATTCAGTGGTGGTAACTCCACTGAATGTCAAGAGGCAGTGGTTTGATTGGCTTTTATAAGAAATAGTCACTGTACGCCATTTATGCAGTGTGAATGTTACTTGCCACTTTTCAGCTAAAATCTGTCTATCATCGAGATCTTGTGATATTTGAACTTGGACTGCTTCAACGCCTAAGGAGTCACAAATTGTGTTAAACTTTGTGCAATTATGGGTGAACATCCTCAATTCTGACCTTATGACGGAGGGAAGGTCATTAATGAGGCAGCTGAAGGTGATTGGGGCTAGGACACTATCTTGAGGAACTCCTGCAGAGATGTCCTGGAGCTGAGATGACTGATCTCCAATAACCCCAACCTCGACCATCTTCCAATGTGCTAGGTACGATTCCAACCAGCAAAACCTTTCCCCCCAATTCCCTTTAAAAAACATCTCGCATAGTTGGAGTCATATGGGAGTAATTTCTCAAATTCCACATTTGAGCACAGTGTGGCTTTATACCTTATGAACATTAACAATTACATTCTAGACAATAGACAATAGGTGCAGGAGTAGGCCATTCTGCCCTTCGAGCCTGCACCACCATTCATTATGATCATGGCTGATCATCCTCAATCAGTATCCTGTTCCTGCCTTATCTCCATAAACCTTGATTCCACTATCCTTGAGAGCTCTATCCAAGTCTTTCTTAAACGAATCCAGAGACTGGGCCTCCACTGCCCTCTGGGGCAGAGCATTCCACACAGCCACCACTCTCTGGGTGAAGAAGTTTCTCCTCATCTCTGTCCTAAATGGCCTACCCCTTATTTTTAAGCTGTGTCCTCTGGT
>NC_057715.1:60900075-60998318 GCF_004010195.1 Chiloscyllium plagiosum | reverse complement strand
CCAGATGTGTCGTAATTTCATCCTTTATAATTGACTCCGCATTTTTCCCACCACTGAGGTCAGACTAACTGGTCTATAATTCCCTGCTTTCTCTCTCGCTCCTTTCTTAAAAAGTGGTACAACATTAGCCACCCTCCAATCCGCAGGAACTGATCCTGAATTCTAATCTGGATACTGCTTTGGATGTCTGATTGTTTCAGTTTTAGATATCTTAAATGTATATTTGTCAAAAATGGCACAGAATTCTGATTATCAGGTTAATGAACTGAATAGTTGAATTATAAACTGAATATTCTTCTCATGTGGAAGTGGATGGTTGGCTTCACATGCAATCAAACAACTACTGATCTTAGTTTTATCATCATTTTGCTCACCCACTGTTTAACTTCCAACTGTGTTCACAGCAGTTCTGTGGAATTAACTATTGTTGTGATAAAAATAGCAACATTTTTGTACTTCACCTCATGTAATTCTTTGACAGTTAGATTTAGGATAGAAGCTCCCTTTCCTCACTGAAGTACAAAATGAAGGTCAGAGATGAATTCTCTGTGGGATCAGGCTGAAAGATTGAACTGGAATTTAATCAGGATACAGAACATTGTTCTAGATGCCAATCAAATTATATCTCAGAAATCAGATGGTGTGTATGCACATGTTCATCAGCATTTTATGGAATAGTTTGCACAGTGTGTCTTTAATTACAATAAAGGACAAATCTACAGAGACACTTGGACAGTTAAAATATCTCAAAATTCTCATAATTTTGTCAGAAACTGCTAACAGTATCATATATGAAAGTGTATGAAAGACCCCTGAGAAGTCCTAGTCCAAACAACATACAAAATAGCTTCCAAGTACATTTTAATCTTATACGCATTGACTTTGTTGTTTTACCACAAATTGAAATAATTCCTAATCCTGGAATTGTCAAACAATTTCTGACAGATGTAACGTCATAGGAATTTGCTTGTTTACATTGTCCAGTCATGGAAGTTACATTTTGAACTGATAGTTAAAAAAAAGATAGGGAAACCTTGAACCGTAACAAATGTCTGACCATTTGGAAACGGTTGTCACTTCTGCTGTCAGTCAGAAATGTACTAATTGAAATTATATCTATGTGACAAACAATTTTCCACTTGTCAGAGATCTATGCTGGCCTCCTCTCAGCCTGATCAACAAATCACTCAATGAAACTCAAAGGTGTGGCATGTTGGCTCGTGGTTAATACTGCTGCTTCACAGTGCCAGGGATGCTGTGCCAGGGTTCAGTTCCACCTTCAGGTGGCTGTGCAGGTTTCCTCTGGGTACTTCTGGTATCCTCCCAAGATCAAAGATGTGTAGATTAGGTTGCTTGGCTGTACTAAATTGCCCATAGTGGTCAGGGATGTGCAGACTAGGTGGAATAGCCATGGGAAATGCAGGGTTGTAGCGATAGGGCATGGGGATGGGTCTGGGTTGGATGCCCTTCAGAGGTTGGTGTGGACCTGATGGACAAATGGCCTGCTTCTCCACTGCTTTTATGAAATGACAAAGCATTCACTGCTCCACTCCCATGATGCGGATAAATACTAAGAAATTACCAACTTAAAAAAAAATTGGCCAGTTTGATGCATAAGTAGAAAATGATTGAAATATTGCAAATTTCTTAATCACTTGGTTCAGAGCTTGGTCAAGATTAATTTAGATCTGTCATAATTCATGAGTGGAATTTGATCACTTTGTATCAACTGGCAAATTTCCCGTTTTCACTTATAAACATACGAAAAAGTCTGAATTATAAGATTAGGAAAGTGATAGCTTTTATGAACAATTTTGACAATGCAGATTCCTATGGATTCAGGCAGGTTGGTTTCTTGCGATTAAGCTTTGGAAGGCGATGTGTAACTTTTTTTACTTGATCTTTGTTCAAAGAATTAGAGAATCTTTAGGTGTTAAAGAGCAGAAGGATGCTATCAGATCTGTGCCGACACGATGTCAGAGCCATTCCATTAGTACCATATTCTTGTACATTTATTGTCTTTCAAGTTTATATTCAATTGCCTTTTGAAAAATATCATTGTTTTCACTGCCTTGCATTCCAGATCAGAATAACTGGCTCTGACCGAAAACAAAAATCTGATCTTGCCTCTTGTTCTTTTGCCAATTATCTTACATTTGTGTGTTTTGGTTATCTATCCCTCTGCCAACAGAAACAGGTTCTCCTTACTTACTTTCATACTTTCATCAAATCTACCATTAAATTTCTTTGCTCTAATGAAAAAGCTTCACTTGCCCTCACCGTACCACACATCTGAAATATTTCATCCCTGTTATCATTGAGCTGAAACTGATATGTTTTTTGGCAAAGAGTGAGACGTGTCAAATTTTGCTAATGGCCGAATGAGTTTTCTTGTTATACTAACTAAGCATATCTCATTAACTACCTACATCGTCCTATGGCATCCCTCACATCTTATTCCAGTTCCATTTTACCACATGCTGTTCCAAGAATAACTCACCACTTCTGGAATTTCCTGAAATAAACACCAGCACCATCTTTTGCACCTGGACAAGCACTTTCAGTCAAAAGACATGGGAAAATCAGTACCAGGCTTTGTAAACAGGGTCCTAGAGCTCCTGCCTGATGGAGGAAAGCAGGTGTGAGTCTTCCTCCAATTCCAGCAAGTGTTGGCCATGACCTCAGATCATGCCTGCTTGGTTTGCCATCCAGAAGAATGTCTGGCAATATAAGAAGGTTGTCAATGTCCTTTTCCACTTTGCTACAATTTTGACTCCAATGCCTCACCCTCACTTTATCTTTGCTCCCCTATCCATCTTCCATTAAGGCTCATGTTCTACTTTTCTTACTATCAGTTCTGAAGAAGTGTCACTGGACCCAAAACATTAATTCTGCTCTCTCTCCACAGATGCGGCTAGACCTGCTGAGTTTCTCCTGCAATTTCCCCAAAGGATCCTTCCACATCAACAGAGATTTACCTGTTCTTCCACACGTGTCCATTACTTTTGATGTGGTCTCCACTACAATGGGGAGACAGGATGCCAACTTGCGGAATGTTTCAGAGAACATCTTTGCGACACACGCACCAATCAACTCCAGTGCCCTGTGGCTGAACACTTCAACTTCCCTTCCCACTCTGCCAAGGACATGCAAGTCCTTGATCTCCTCTACTGCCAAATTCTGCCTCATCTTCCACCTTGGGACCCTCCAAACACATGGGATCAATGTTGAGTTCACTAGTTTCTTCATTTCCCCTGCTCCCACCTTATCCCAGATCCAACCCTCGAACTTGGCACCACCCTCTTGAAATGTCCTACCTTTCCATTTCCCTTTCCACCTATCTGCTCCACCCTCTTCTCCAACCTATCACCATCACCCCAGCACCTTTATCTACCTATCGCATACTTTCTCCCCAGCTCCAAACACTCCCCCTCCCCCATTTATCTCTCAGTGCCCTTGGGCCCCTCTGTCATTCCTGTTGAAGAGCTTATGCTCGGAACGTCAATTCTCCTACTCTTTGCATGCTGCCTGACCGGCTGTGCTTTTCCAGCACCACACATTTCAACTCTGATCTACAGCATCTGCAGTCCTCACTTTCTTCTGTCTTTTCTTGACCAATATTTTACTATTTATACCCTTGAAAGCATGAATTTCCTTTATGTCAACCACTAATCTATTTTCATCCATGTCCTCAGCATCTTTTTTTACCATTTCACCTTCCTTATTATAAACATCTTTTTTGTTTTCCTTTGTTCTCCAAATGTAGTTATCCAGATAACTCAGGCTTTGGCCATTCCTTTACCCTTGTAGGAGTGCATCTGCCTGCATCCGAATTATTTCCTGTTTGATTACTTCACTTTCCTATTTACGGTATGCTCTACATATACCTTATGGATATAGACCACATCTAATCTTTGATTCCATTCTGCTTGCAAGAGATCCCTTTTCAACAGTGATAAGCCATTGCATTCCATGATATCCTTTGTCCTGAGAGGAGGAAGCATAATATGAGATTTACATCAAGAGGAGCAGTGAGGAACATATCACAGGCAGTCAGCAAAACTGAGAGATTCAGACAAGGTGAGGGCCCTGTGAGAGACAGTCATGGAGAGGTATGGGTAGGGGAGGAAAGAAGAGGAGAGGATGATGAGAGGAGAGGGTGAGGAGAGGAGCGAGTGTGGAGAGGAGCGAGTGAGGAGAGGCGAGGAGAGAGGTAGAGAGGAGGAGACAGAAGGGAGAGGTGAGGAGAGAAGAGGACAGGACAGGAAAGACAAGGAGAGGTGAGGTTAGGAGAAGGAGAGGTGAGGTTAGAAGAAGAGGAGAGGAGAGGAGGAGGTGAAGTGAGGTGAGGATCCTCTTAGAGAAGTGGACAAAAGAGAAGCCTGTCCCTGTTGCACAGAAGGGAAGGAGGGAAAGGAGGAGAGTGTTAGTCACTGGGGACTCAATAGTTAGAGGCTCAGATATAAGGTTTGTAGGGAACGAATGAGACTCGCGGTTGGTGTGTTGCCTCCCAGGTGCCAGGGTCCGTGATGTCTCGGATCGTATCTTTGGTGTCCTAAAGGGAAAGGGTGACCAGCCTCAAGTCGTTGTCCATGTAGGTACCAACGACATAGGTAGAAAGAGGGATAGGGATGTAAAGCAGGATTTCAGGGAACTAGGGTGGAAGCTGAGAGCTGGAACAAACAGAGTTGTTATCTCTGGATTGTTATCCGTGCCACGTGATAGCGAGGCAAGGAATAGGAAGAGATATCAGCTGAACACGTGGCTGCAGGGATAGTGCAGGTGAGAGGGTTTCAGATTTTTGGATAATTGGGGCTCATTCTGAGGAAGATAGGACTTGTACAAACAAAGCAGTCTTCACTTGAACCAGAGGGGACTAATATCCTGGGTGGGAAATTTGCTGGTGCTATTCATGTGCGTTTACACTAACTCAGTAGGGGGATGGGAACTGGAGGTGTAGTTGCAGTACACAGGAGGATGAGAGTAGGAAGGATAGGGACAAGATTTCAGGGTCACAGGAATGTGCTGGCAGATAGCAAACTGGTTTGAAGTGTGTCTACTTCAATGCCAGAAGTATCTGAAATAAGGTAGGTGTGCTTGCAGCATAGATAGGTACCTGGGACTTTGATGTTGTGGCCATTTCGAAGACATGGACAGAGCAGGGTGAGGAATGGATGTTGCAGGTTCCAGGGCTTAGATCTTTCATTAAAAACAGGCTAGACGGTAAAAGAGGGGGAGGCGTGGCCTTGTTAGTCAAGGATAGTATAACGGTGGCTGAGAGAATTTTTGATGTGGACTCGTCTACTGAGGTAGTGTGGGCTGAGGTTAGAAACAGGAGAGGAGAGGTTACACTGCTTGGAGTTTTTTATAGGCCTCTGCAGAGTTCCAGGGAGGTGGAAGAGAGGATTAGCAAAATTATTCTGGGTAGGAGTGAAAGGAACAGGGTGGTCATTATGGGGGACTTTAACTTATCCAACACTGACTGGAAATGTTATAGCTCTAGTATGTCGGATGGATCAGTTATTGTCTAATGTGTACAGGAGGGTTTGATTTAGTTGTCGGTGAGCACTTTGAGACAGTGACCATAATTCAGATTTGTTTAGTTTAGTGATGGAAAGGGATAGGTACATGCCACAGGTCAAGAGTTATCGATGGGGCAAGGGAAATTATAATGTGATTAGGCAAGAATTAGGATGCATAGAATGGGGTAGCAAAAAGCAGGGGATGTAGACAAATGAAATGTGGAGCTGGTTTAAGGAACAGATATTGCGCGTCCTTGATAGGTATGTCCCTGTCAGGCAGGGAGGAAGTGATAAGGTAAGGGAACCATGGTTTACTACAGAAATTGTATCTCTTGTTAAGAAAAAGGACGCTTATGTGTTGATGAGGCAAGATGGTTCAGATGAGGCGATGGAGAGTTACAGATCAGCTAGGAAGGATTTAAAGAGAGAGTTAAGAAGAACAAAGAGAGGACACAAACAGTCTTTAGCAAATAGAATAAAGGAGAACCCGAAAGCCTTCTATAGGTATGTGAGGAATAAAAGGATAATTAGGGTAGGAATAGGGCCAGTCAAACAGAAGTGGGAAGTTGAGTGTGGACCCTGTAGAGATCGGAGAGGTGCTAAATGAACATTTCTCATCGGTGTTCACTCAGGAAAAGGAGTGTATTGTGGAGGAGAAGAATGAGGTACGAGATATTAGACTAGAAAGGATCGAGATTAGTTACGCGCAAGTGTTATCAATTCTAGAAAGAGTGAAAGTAGACAAGTCCTCTGGGCCAGATGGGATTTATCCAAGGATTCTCTGGGAAGCTAGGGAGGAGATATCAGAGCCGTTGGCTTTGATATTTGAGTCATCATTATCTACAGGTTTCGTACCTGAGGACTGGAGGATTGTAAATGTTGTGCCATTGTTCAAGAAGGGCAGCAGAGATGACCCAGGTAATTATAGACCAGTGAGCCTTACTTCTGTTGTAGGAAATCTTTTGGAAAGGATTATAAGAGATAAGATTTATAATCATCTCGCAAGTAAAAATTTGATTTCAGATAGTAAACATGGTTTCGTCAAGGGCAGGTCGTGTCTCACAAACCTCACTGAGTTTTTTGAGAAGGTGACCAAGCATGTAAATGAGGGTAGGGCAGTTGACGTGGTGTACATGCACTTCAGTAAAGCCTTTGATAAGGTTCCACATGGTAAGCTGATGGAGAAAATGCAGAGGCAATGAATTGAGGGTGATTTAGCAGTTTGGATTAGAAACTGGCTTTCTGGAAGAAGGCAGCGAGTGGTGGTTGATGGAAAATATTCAGTCTGGAGTCCAGTTACTAGTGGTGTGCTACAAGGATCTATTTTGGGACCACTGCTATTTGTCATTTTTATGAATGACTTAGACGTAGGCATAGGTGGATGGATTAGTAAATCTGCAGACAACACTAAAGTCGGTGGAGTAGTGGACAGTTTGGAAGAATGTTACAGGTTGCAGAGGGACTTGAATAAACTGCAGAATTGGGCTGAGAGGTGGCAAATGGAGTTCAATGCAGCTAAATGTGAGGTGATGCACTTTGGGAAGAATAACAGGAAGGCAGAGTACTGAGTCAATGGAAAGATTCTTGGTAGTGTGGATGTGCAGAGGGATCTTGGAGTCCATGTGCATAGATCCCTGAAAGTTGCCACCCAGGTGGATAGTGCTGTGAAGAAGGCATACGGTGTGTTAGGTTTCATTGGTAGACAGATTGAGTTCCGGAACAGCAATATCATGCTGTAACTATACAAAATGCTGGTGTGGCCAAACTTGGAATATTGTGTACAGTTCTGGTTGCCCCATTACAGGAAGGATGTGGAAGCATTGGAAAAAGTGCAGAGGAGATTTACCAAGATGTTGCCTGGTCTGGAGGGAAGGTCTTATGAGGAAAGGCTGAGAGACTTGGGTCTGTTCTTATTGGCAAGAAGAAGGCTAAGGGGGGATTTGATAGAGACATACAAGATGATCAGAGAATTAGATAGGGTAGACAGTGAAATACTTTTTCCTAGGATGATGACGTCAGCTTGTACGAGAGGGCATAGCTACAAATTGAGGGGAGATAGATTTAAGACAGATGTCAGAGGAAAGTTCTTAACCAGAGAGTGGTAAGGGCGTGGAATGCCCTACCTGCTAATGTAGTCAACTCAGCCACATTAGGGAGATCTAAACAATCCTTAGATAAGCACATGGATGATTTTGGGATAGTGTCGGGTGACGAACTGAGAATAGTTCACAGGTTGGCACAACATCGAGGGCCGAAGGGCCTGTTCTGCGCTGTATTGTTCTCTGTTCTATGTTCTATGTTCTAACTCGAGGAATGCTAATTTTTCCCATGACTAAAAAATGTATAAACAAATAGACTAAGAAATTACAGGCCAGTAGCCTAACCTTGGTGGCGAGGAATTTATTGAAAAGACTTCTCAGGAACAGAATATACCTGCACTTGGAGAGACATTGATTAACAGAAATAGTCAGCATGGGTTGGTTGCGTTTGACAAATTTGATCAGCTGTTTTGAGAAGGTAACTAGGAGTATTGAAGAAGGTGGTGCAATTCTTGTAGTCTGTATTGACTTCAACAAAGCTTTTTGGTAAGGTCCCTCATGGCAGTCTGGCCAAGGAAGTCAGAAGCCATGGGATCTTATTTTAAAAAATGACAAGTTAGATTGAAAATTGACTTTGAGGCAGGAAGCAGAGGGTGATGTTAGAGGAATGTTTCTGTGCCTGGGAGTCTGTTTCCAGTGGGGTTCCGCAATGTTTAATATTGGGGCCCTTGATATTTGTCATGTGCATTAATGATTTGGACTGAAATTAAGTGTATTTGAACAAGAGGTTTGTGGATGACATGGAAGTTGGTAGGGTGGTAAATTGTAAAAGGTATTACACCAGAATGTTAGGATCCGAGAAAGCGCTGAAGATCAGAGGGACTGCGTTGTGCATATCTACAGATTTTTGAAGGCAGCCGGATAGATAGATAAGGTGGTCAAGAAGGCATTTGAGATACATGCCTTTTTTAGCTGAGGCATAGAATGTAAGAGTTAGGAAGCAATGTTGGAACTATATAAAATGTTATTTAGGCCGTAACTGGAGAACTGTGTGCAGTTCTGGTCACCACAATATCACAAGGATGTGATTGCACTGGAGGTGAGGGGCAGAATGCCAGTAGGAGAGTAAAGGATAATGTTTTTCACTCAGAGGGTGGTGGGTGTCTGGAACACATTGCCTGAAAAGGTGGTTCAGTCAGAAATTCTCAAGACATGAACCAATGGGCTCATGCTAGAAAATATGATTAGGGTTGTCATATAACCAATGCAGACACGAGGGGCTGAATGATTTCATTCTGCGCTGTAAACATCTGTGAGTCTATAACACTAGGGAATTGCCTGACTATCCTGCTCTTTGAACTCTCATGATGTCAATATTTTGCCTTTCTTTGCAGTCATGGTGTGATAGGTGCACTCCATTCATCTACTTCAAGGTTTCACCATATTTACCATACTTTGTATTGGAAGCTGTTTGGGGTATGCCACATTCACAGAAGATTCCTGTTTAGTTTAAAGTTTTTGCCTGTCTGTGGACAGTCACCCACTTACTATCTTAATGAACTTACTGTTGATTGAAGATTTGTATCACAGAAGGACAAAATTGCGACAGCACAGAAGTAGATTACTCAGCACATCATATCTGTGCTGTCAGGACATTCCTCTCGAATTGTTTTGTTTTTGAAGCCAGCTCGATGTTACCTTTTCATGCTCAAAATTATTCTAATCGAAACTGTCAAACAACCAAATTTAGTATTTGACATCTTTGGTCAGATTCCAGTGAAATGCTTTGTTGGAAATAAACTCAGTACTGACCAATCAAGCCAAATAGTACTTTGTTGATTATGTTTTTAGTTAATCAAGTGAGTCATCAATGCCAAATATAAGAAACATTATTTCTGAATGGAAAAAGAACCAATTGAGCAAAACGACCAACAAATGAAAGATGCCACTTCACCTGATGAAGAAGTAGCATGCCAAAAGCTTGTGATTTCAAATAAACCTGTTGGATTCTAACCTGGTGTCATGTGCTTCTGAGCTTGTCCACCTCAGTCCAACACCCGCACCTCAACATCACTGAATATCCACATTGTTTTTCTCCTACTTTCATCAGTCTTTATACAGCTGTGAAACTGAAGTCACCAACAAGACATTTAGTGATAAATCTAATAGCTCAGAAACACTGGTACATATCAAGTTTGTACTAAAAGTTTATTTCTTTTTTTTTGCAATGATTATTGTTCCAAAAGGACTCTGTAAGTAACTCCCTTTCAGATTAAGTTACTGGAGGTTTTCAACTCCTGCTTCAAATGTCAAGCAATTCCTTCATTTCCTGTGCTAAGGACTGGAGAAAAGAGATCATAGCCATGAATGGATCTAAATGCATACACTACCTGGTTCTTAAAAGTGAATAACAGACAGCTCCTATTTCAGTACGGTCAACAGCTTCATCACCAGCATGTGATGACAAGTCGGCCCAAAGGCCATGAATATCTTTGTAATGTAATTTAAATTTGCAATTCATGTGTATTAGCAGCTGCCAGTTGGCAAATGTACAGCTGATACCAGATCACACTTCCAATAACACAGAATTTTTGTAGAGACTTTATCATGCTGCATCTTTTGCATTTGGAATTTGAAAAGCCTAGTTCTAGTTTACAGAGAATTGTGGGGCCCATTTGTGAGTATGCATGATACACAGCAAGCAATGACCTGGTTGCTGCATCCATTATCCCACCGGATTCTTTAACACTTCCTATATTCAGGTCCAGCTTGAATGGTGAACTAGTGGTTCACGCCTTACTTATGAAATTTACGAGCATTGAAATTTCAGCAAAAAGGTGGAACTAGCCATTTGACTTTTCTGGTAGCATCACAAGTGGTTTGTTTCATTAACAGGATGCTGCTGTCATGTCAAAAAGACAGGATGTTGTGAAACTTGAAAGGACTCAGAAAAGATTTACCAAGGATGTTGCCAGAGTTGGAGGATTTGAGCTATAGTGAGAGGCTGAGTAGGCTGGGCTGTTTTCCCTGGAGCTTTGGAGGCTGAGGGGTGACCTTAAAAGAGGTTTAGAAAATCATGAGGGGCATGGATAGGGTAAATGGACAAGGTCTTTTACCTAGGGTGGGGAACTCCAGAACTAGAGGGCATAGGTTTAGAATGAAAGGAGTAAAATTTAAAAGGGACCTAAGGGCAAATTTTTCACGCAAAGAGTGGTGCTTGTATGGAATGAGCTGCCAGAGGAAATAGTGGAGGCTAGTACTTTTAAAAGGCATCTTAATTGGTACATGGATTGGAAGGTTTAGAGGGATATGGGCCAAATGCTGGCAATTGGGACTAGATTAGGTTAGGACATCTGGTTGGCATGGGTGAGTTGGACCGAAAGGTCTGTTTCCGTGCTGTATATCTCTATGACTCTACTCTGTCTACCCCATAAATATGTAATGTATATGAATTCATCCATACTGAGACGTGAAATGTCAAAAGCAGCCACCACAGACTGACCTGACCTAAACCATAAAATCGCACAAAAGGTGGCATTTTTCATAAGCCTCATAATCCTAAACATATGTCAGCAACAACATTTCAAAACAAATCAAGGGCAATTAGGGGTGGACAACAAATGCCGGCTTTGGTAGCAATGTCCACATCCCAGGCAAAAAAAGCCATCCAACCCCCCCCGCCCAAAGAAAACCTAGGTGTGGGGAATATCCTGGAAGCCACATGTGTTAGCCCTCAGGAAAAGGGTTCGAGGATTAAAATGCATAATTACCCTGCAAGCTTTATTGATGCCAGGTATAAAGACCATACATCCTAGTGACTGACAGATTGAAGTCAAATTGTCAGCTAATCAGCATCCATTTCAGATGAAATGTAACTTGTTACTCCTTTGCAGTGTGACATTCCTGACCTGATGAATGCTAGACGTAAAGCTTCAGTGGCAAGTCCTTTTTCCCAAGAATTAAAAAAAAGTTCACTAATAAATTAAGCTGAATAAGTGTGAATATTTGTTTAATTTCCATATTCAACATTGGTGCTAATTATATTGAAGAAAAATTATAAATAAAGCAGGACTTTTGTCAGGTTAAATAAAGTTATCTAATGTGGATATTAAAGAATGACTTTAGCTTACTTTCTCGATTAAATGCAAATGTTGGCTTTAAAAGTGACAGACACCAAAGATTCATTCAAAAGCATTACATTCAAGGTTTGCTGGATTCACTGCTTTTTTGTGAAGTTGTGATTACAATTCAAAAAGAATACTCATTCACAACTTTGATGCAAATAGTGTAGAAGAAACTAGTTTATATGTCAGCTTAGAAAACTAGCAAAGAGAAAATAAATCTAACAGCCTGTAAAACATGAATACTTCTGAAAGGTCCCATTTGTTATCCCTCCCAGTAATGCTGCTGAGTCAAGAACAACCGGCCTATGTTCTGCTGGGAGTCCCTGTTAGACAGGTCTTCTGCCACTGGCGATCTTGATTCTAAGGCAGGCCCATAGATGTCCCCACTGCTTGACTAATGGGTAATTCAAAGAGCTTTCCCATGAATAAGCAGTTATGTGTTCACACCAGCATTCTCAGCCAGCAGCTAAGACTCCAAATGCCAAGAGAAGATTCTGCCCACAGTTTTGTCACATTGTTTCACTATTACTGGAGGCAAATTATATCTGAATGTCAGGAACAAGTAACATAAAAATATTGAGTTCACAAAATTGATGTTGCATTTCTACAAGAATCTGATTTCCTTAAAATTAAACCACTTATATGTTTCACGATAGATTATTAATTTAAAAAGTACAGTTGCAGCTTCTCCAAGAGCTATTTTAACAGTCAAGCATCCATATTTAATTATCCCCATGCACTAACTCTGAAACATCTTACCTCTGCAGACTCAGTTCAATAAACAAAACACCTAACTCACTTTCCGAGAGATTATTTTTCCTATTCATGATACTGATAATCTCTCTTCTATCTTTCCCACTTCATACTAACATTTTTCTTCATTCCCCTGCTTCAACTGGGTCTTTATTATGTCTTTCCTCCCAGTTTGTGCTGTCAATCTTGTTTTATTGCCTGTTGTGTTGAAGCTGAATTCTTTCTTTGCTCTTTCTGATTCCATTTGGAGAGCTCTTTCTCTAAAGACTCATAACGAGAAGTTTCTTTGCCCTTAAATCTCCTCAGCGAATTGTTTCTACTCTCTCATTTACATATGCACCCTTCACTGTCATTTAATGCTAATAATGTTTTTATCATCACAGAAATGTTATGGAGCAAGAGGAGGTTATTCAGCCCATCATGTCTGCACTGACTCTTTAGTGAGCATCATCCAGTAGTGCATATCTCCAGATATTTTCTTATAACCCTCAATCCAAATAATTGTTCAACACCATCTTTAAAGCCTCAACCGAACCTGCTTCAACCACATTTTCAGGCAGTGCATTCTAGACCTGAAACATGTACTGTATGAAAAAGGAATTATTTTCAAGGCATATTGTCTCCTTTTGCAAATCAATTTAAATCTATGCCCTCTCATTCTTGTTGCTTTTATGATTGAGAACAGTTTCTCTACATTAACTCTAATCACCACACTCATGATTTTGAAAACTTCCATCAGATCTTCTCTTAGTCCTCTTCTCTCGAAAGGAAACACTCCTAACCTCTTCAAGCAGTCCTCATAACTGAAGTTGCTTATCCCTGAAACTGTGCTTTTAAATTGTTTCTGCACTCTCTCCAATTTGTTCACTTCTTTCCTATAATGTGGCGCCCTGTATTGTAAATGATATTCCAACTGAGATATAACCAGCATCTTATACTAATTCAAAATTACCCTTGGTCTTGTACTCTATGCCTTATTAATAAAGCCAAGGTCATTGCATGCTTTATTAATTGCTCTCTTCATCTGTCCTGCCACATTCAATGATCTTTGCAAATATGAAGCTAGGTACCACTACTCCCACACCATCTACTTTAGCCTCTACTTTGTATTGTCTTTCAATGTTGTCCCTAGCAAACTGCATTACTGCTCACTTCGCTGCATTGAACATCATCTGACACTTTATCCGCTCACTCCACTGACTTGGCTATGCCTTTTTGGAATTCTACGCTGTTGTTCTCATGGATCATAATCCTTTGCATTTTCATTTCATTTGCAAACTTTTAAATTTCCCCCTGTGCATCAAGATCTGGATCATTAATATACATCAGGAAAAGCAAAGGATTCAACACTGATCCACATGGAACTTCACTCCAAATCATCCTTGAGTCTGAAAAAATATCTATTGACTATCACTTTTGGTTTTGTATCATTCAGCCAATTTTCTATCCATGTTGCTACTGTCCCTTTTGTACTGTGATCTGTAACTTTCCTCACTAGTCTGTTGTTTGGCACTATATCAAATGCCTTCTGGAAATCCATGTATACAACATCATTAGCATTACTCTCATCAACCCTTTCTGTTACCTCTTCAAAAATCTCCAGCAAGTTAGTTATGCATGATTTCTGCTTTAGAAATCCATGAATCATTTCCTAATCAGACCCCCTTTTTCACATGAAGACTAATTCTATCCCTAATAATTGTTGCTGGAAGATTTCCCCACCACTGAAGTTAAACTTCTGAATAAAAGTGAAAAACTACTGGTTTCTTAGGGATATTGTACTTTCAGAAATTATTACACATGTAGCTCATAAATTCACCTAATTTAAAAAAAAAACACAATTAGTTATTTATGACATTAGATTTCTTGTAAGTACACAGTTTTAGTGCATCTAGCTGTTGTCATTTTAAAAATGTTATAGCTTCAACTTTCCATGGGTACTGTTATAATGCCAGCAAAACCTTTCAGTATATTTCAATTCTCCCAGTGTTATGTGGCAATTTGTGTTGTGGTTGCCTCAATCAATGTTATTATTGTTTTTGAATATGATTAATCTTAAATCCAATCCATTTCTTACTTTTTATTCTCTTATTTTGATTATTTTATGATTGGCATCACCATTTCCTATCTGCTACCTACTGCTTCTCCATTTCCTGCTGTGCCTCTTGTCACTCCACCACTTCATTTTGGACAAGAGATGGCAGTGAGAGTGAGGTCAAAAAGAGGCCATGGATATCAAGATAGGAGCAGCAAATATAGAGGAGGTAGGTTTTCACCTGAACCTAGATTTTGCCTCCCTTGGACGCAGCCCTGACAATTTATTTTTTCATGTTAGTTTCCAGCCCCAATCTGCTTTGTAAATTACTTGTTGTAAAACTGCTTGCAATTTCTAACATTCTTCTATTATACAATGATATAACTTCTACCTGTTCACAAATTCAATGTCGCAGTAGTTTGACATTGGTTGGTATTTATTTGAAACACTTTTAAAGTTGCAGCCTGCAACTTCTGCAATTCTCTACCCATTCCTATTTCAATATGATTCTTAGCTGATAAAAATATCATCTTTAGCTACTACTTCAATGACCTTCTCATTCTCATAAGACCAGAAGTGAGAATCTTCACTGATGATTGCATGATGTCCAGCACCCTTTATGACTCCTCAGATGCTGAAGCAGTCTGTGTTCATTTTCAACAAGACCTGGACAACATACAGGCTTGAAATAATAGCTGGCAAGTCATATTCACAAGGCACAAGTGCCAGGCAAAGACCATCTCCAACAAAGATGTGCAGGTTAGGTGAATTGGCCATGCTAAATTGCCCGTAGTGTTCGGTGGATTAGTCAGGGGTAAATATAGGGGAGGGTCGGTGTGGACTTTTTGGGCCAAAGGGCCTGTTTCCACACTGTAGGCAATCTAATCTAATATAATCTAAAAGAGAATTCAACCATCACACATTAACATTCAATGGCATTATCATCACTGAACTCCCCCCATTGGCATCCTGATGGTTACCAATGAACCATAAACTGAACTATTCAAATCAATACAATAGCTACAAGACAAGACAGAGCTTTGAATTATGTAACCATGAACTCACTGTCACTTTAATGCCTGTCCTCCATTGTCAAGGCAGAAGTCAGGAGTGTGAAGGAATACACTCCACTTGTTTTGATTCTTGCAACTCCAAAAATACTCAAGTCTGATATTGTGTAAGACAAAGTAACTCATTTGATTGGCTCTACATTCACAAGCAATTAACCCTTAACCACCAACACACAATGGCAGCATTCTGAACTCTGCCTTCTGTCCACAGATTCTGCCAAACTTGCTGAGTTTCTCCAACAATTTCTGTTTTTGTTTCAGATTTCCAACATCCACAGTTCATTGCTTTATTTATTGATCTAAATATTCGACTGGAAGATATCCAATTATCTTTTAAAATGGAAGATTAATTTAAATAGTTCCAGCACATTCAGGTGTATGACATTCTGATAGCATTTAACAGAACAAATCACAATATTAATTACAAGCAACAGGACTCCTGATAATTTGACAATGTACTAGCTTATGTATTAGAGATAATCCCTGCTTAAAGCATGTAATGCTTTCATACTTAGAATAGAAAAAATACATTTAAAAATTGTTGTCTCACCCTTTCAGACACTCCCTGAAACCAACATCTAAGGCCAAGCTTCAGTCCTCTGTCTAAATACCTTCCGATATACATCAGTATTAAATTCTATCTGATAATGCTCCTGTGTTTTTATTGTGCAGTGTATGGATTTCATGGTTTGAGCAGATTTGATAAGAAACAAATCTCATACATAAGAAAAACAAATGCAAACCATATAGTATCGATATCTTTGCGGAACTGTTGTTCATGCCATATAGAAGATGTATGCAATATGCTCTTATTGAAATAAAGTTTGCCAAAGATCATTTCAACTTCAAACTATTACACTGCTTACATACTGTAAGTCAAGATTGTTCTTTTCATGTCCTAGAGACATCATAATGTTAATAAAAGCTAACATGAACAACTGATTAATATCTTTGAAAACAGAAAATTCATTTGCTAATTTATGATTTAATTAAAAGGCGAATATACTTTATGATGTTTACAAGGATGAGAAAAATATTTCTTTTGTAGCATTTTGTTTTGTAAATGTGGAAATTAAAAATCATTTAGACTGAAAAAGTCTATCAGCATTCATTCACTTCTAAGCCCACAGAACTGGATGATAATTGTATATGCAAAGACCTTCTGGACAGCAAACTGTCCACTGGACCACAATCACTTGTGCATCCATTCATCCACTTTAAGGATTTCTGGGAGGGGAATAAGAAGATTGCTGACATTAACACTGTCGACGAGAAGATCATCACTGACAGCCATGACATCTGGAGGCTCAGTGTTCAGAAGGGCATTGAAAGAGGTGAAGAGAAACAAATAAAAAAGCTGGCTGAAAAATGGGCCAGAGAAAACAGAGATGGCTACCCTGGTGTACATCATCATCTAAGAAAATAGAAGGCTGTCACCATCAAGTAAGAATGTTAACAAAGTGCACATTTCTCATCTTTCAAGGATTAATTCAATTTTTGCACTGTTAAACATTAAAGGATTACTTTGTAATATGACACTGCAATCTTCTATTCAGGTCTATAATTAGGTAAAAATCGAAGGTGCTTGAAACAGGTTGAACTGACATCTTCCAAATTATGGGTTGGTTGGATTTACATAATCGCCAGCTTGACTACATGCTTGAATTTAACAATTCCTGAATGACTTTGACATGTTATTGTTATTTAAATAAGTAGATTGGAAATCAATAGCTTTTGTTAATTTAGATAGTAAGTCCAGAAACATTTTGCATCCATTTCATTTTTTTCCCTCACTGTAGAATCTGTGCTCGCACAACAATCGTGGTCTAAAAATTCAATATACCCCCAAAAAGGAATCGATGTGCAGTAACGCAGACAGCATGCAATCTGTGTTGCCCACTGAATGATAAGTGTATGCTGTTCAATGTGAATGTGATGTTGTGTAGCTGTAAGCCTCAACAGGACTTAAGAGCAGCCTTCAAAACCTGAAACCAGCCTACGCCTCTTCCAAACAAAAGAAATAAAACAGAAATTCTGGAACTGCATACCAGATCTGGCATCAGGTAGATAGGGCAACAGAATTACTGGGTGGAATGTTTCAAGTCTGCCCTGAGCTTTTAGTAAGCCAGGTGGGGATCTTTATTGGGAGGGACGGAAACAAAATTGCTATTTTACAGATTAATAGCAAATAGTTAAGTGCTCAGAAACTTTCAGGCGGGTCAGATTTCATGACCACAATTGGAAGGTACTTATTTTGCATTCATTAGAATACCCCAGGCTGCTGAATTTACATTCAGGAGCACAATGTCATTAGCTAAGATACAGGAAAAAAGTCTGATCACAAACCCCATTATGAGGGATGACACAGGTGTGGTAAATATTTTTCCTTCAGGCTCTGGTGAGTACAAGTATATTTACTAAGTTGCTCTTTCACAAAAATAAAAGCCATTTTGTGGCACAAACACTTCCAAACGTGATAGGGTTGAAGCCTTCTCATGTTGATCAACTCGTATGTCTCAGTCATGTACAGTCTGGCTGGTTGTTAAACACAAATCATGTTTGAAGTGAAGCCTAACCAGGCCAACAAGTCTGCTCAAGTGAGGTAGCAGGTACCAGCAAATCTGACCAGGGCAATCAAGTGTGGCTGAACTCAAAAGGCCATCTTTTGTTATAGTCCAATGAAAGTCTTTGGTGAAATGCAATCAGGTGCACATGTCCTACTAGTCGCAAAAGAAGGTCAATGAGTTGAAGGTGCATTGTGCTGCTGAGTGTTGTGGTTCTATTTATATTTGAAGTGTGAACACTGGCAGATATTGGAGTAGCAGTCACCACTGTCATCCTTTTGTTCATTCACACTTTACAATCTCTCACCATTTAAGAAATATTCTGCACATCTGTTCTTCCTACTAAAGTGGGTAACCCTCATTTTCTCAGCATTATATTCCATCTGCCATGTTATTGCTTACTCATTAACCCTCCTAAAAATGTTTTACATCTTCCTCACAACGCACATTGCTATTGAGCTTTATATCATCTGCATATTTGGAAATATTAGAGTTGGTCCCCACCTCTGAATCATTGATAAATATTGTGAATAGCTGGGGACCAAGTACTGACCTTGCAACACCCCATGAGTACCTTACAACGTGAGAATTACCCATTTATTCCTACTCTCTGCTTTCTATCTGTTTGCTAATCATTAATCAGTTGGCATTCCCTACTTCAGAAGCAATATTGCAGCTCTTGTTGAGTCTATTGGTAGTTAACTGCATAGGGCAATCAAGTGTGGCTGAACTCAAGACTGAACGAAACATCAAAAGTGAACAGCACATAATAATACCAAATGAAATCCATCTACTCAAAGTATTATGAGAGTGCAAAGTGACAAACTTTACAGCTTTTCATTTGAGGACATTATCAGTGACTTTGCTGATCTTATTTATTATATTCCAATTTTCTTGTGGTTCAGGTAGTAATCTGGACATTATTACCTTTGTGAATCTGCTTTCTAATTTAGCTGTGCATAACCTTCAGCAGAAACTCTTTCTTAGTCATATCTAAGTCATCAATCCCACATGGACCATGAGAACTGGATGTTCTCCACTTACTCAAAGTTCCTCTCTAGTCCAGAGGAGATATCCTTAATCATGACACTGGAAAGACAACACCATCTTTGGGATTCATGCTGTCAGCTGCAGAGAACATTATCTGTCCTCAACGCCATTGCATGAAATCACTGCTGATACAATGATTACTATATTCCAATTAGTACTCCTACTTGGACATCTCTCTTGTTCACTTTGCTCCCTACGTTCCCTGCTCTTGTCTACGCAAATTGCAAGAACTTTGAGCCTGTTGGACAATTCCAATAATTGAGGTTCCACCAATGCTACCATCTAGGTAGCTTTTGTGGCCCTTACCTATGGACAAATTTAAAGAACCTAACCTAAGGCTTGTGACTGTCCCCTGAAACAAAATCTCAGTTAAGTCTGTCCGTCCTGATGCATCACAGTGTCTGATACTCAGACATCAATTAGAAGCCAATATGACTTGAGTAGCGGACACTTACTGCAGACATGATTGCTGTGGAATTGCGTGTAGGTTTACTAAAGTTACATCTGCATAAGAAGGGTTAGTTTACAAGTAGCAATCAAATAAATCAGGGTTGTATTTGGCGAGATGTAGAACTGTAATGAAATAATTCAGTCAAAGCTTTCAATGTATTAAGGGAAACAGATGTGGGAGATACAAATAATCTATTTTTGCCCATCAGGACTGTAGGTGTGGGGGCACAAGCTAAGATTCAACTTTGAAAGAATGAAATTAGGTTGTCTTCTACACAAATAAAAGTGGTAGAAGTTTGGAACTCTTTTCCATGAATGATAATTATTGTTCAATCATCTGTAAAGTTGAAATGGAGAAACAGAGTATTAAGGGATATACAACAAAGGCCAACATGTGAAACTGGTTGCCAATCAGCCATGATCTAATTAAACAGTAAAATAGACCCAAGTGACTAACTATTCTGGTCTCATTTTCATGTTCCTAGAATATCCAACCTATTCAGTCAGTTTATTCAAACATGGTGGGATTGTCCACACCGAGGCCTGCTCATACAACTTGTCTGCTCACACTTTACTTAAGCTGGAAGGGTAAACAAATAAGCCAAAGATATCAATTCTGATCAATGTTCCCTATAATTAAAAATCGTTCTGTCTCCAGACCACCTAACTTTAATGAGATAAGACTTGTAAGATGAACATTGTTGTTTTATTTTTCTGGCCTTATATTCCATGTTTTGGCTTACCTTCTGTGTTAGAAGATGGCATCGAAGAGTGGCGACACTAAACAACACTTTTCACAGTGTTTGCAATAAATACACATAACAATAAATCAAATCAAATCAAATCAAATTATGTATCGGAAATTAAACTGGAAAATTATTGAAGATGGATGTGAATTGCTGTGATTGCTAGCAAAGGTCTGAATAATTCTATCAATTGTCAAATTGAACACAATCAAGTTGCATTAGAATACATTTACATCTGCAGTGCCAGTGCCAAAATATGCTTATGTTTTTTATCACCTTGAAAGCTATAGTCAAAATGTAGCCTAAATCCAAAGTTAGAGCTCAAATTGTCACAAAGGCTAGAATTGACAGATGAAAACTTGTATCATATGTCTGCGCTTTTCAGATTTGTGCTGACAGTGGATAAGGCTGATATATTATCTATGATCAGCAGTGTGGTTACCTCCTAAATGCACTCTGCAAGGGCCTGGTAAGTCACTTAGTTGTATCAAATCGCAACAAAATTTGAAAAGAGTGATGTCATATGAACAAGCAGATATTGACCTGAGAACCAGAAACAACCAAACCCTGTTGACTCTGCAAAGCTGCCCTTACTAACATTTGGGGGCTGTTGCTAAAATTCAGAGAGCTGTTCTCACAGACTACTCAAGCTTAACCTAACATAATCATACTTAGCAATTCATATTTATGAATGTTTCATACTCCACTATCATCATCCAGCAGTATATCCTGTCCCACTGGCAAAATGGACACACCAGAAGGAGCTTAACTGAGGTATAGAGTTGGGAGAGAGTTGCCCCAGGAGTCCTTAACATTAGACTTTCTGACAGTTCATGGCATCAGAAAAAATGTAGGCAAGGAAATCTACTGCTGACTACCATGCACCTCAGCTGATCAATCAGTACACCTCCGTGTTGAACATGAATTGGAAGAAGCAAGGGAACAGAATGTACTTTGGGATATTTCAGTATTATTCCTGACTCATCAGACACTGAAACATTCTATGCCCATATGCAGCAAGAGCTGGACAACATTGAAGCTTAGCCTAATAAGTGGCAAGTTACATTCATGGCATGCAAGAGCCAGACAAAGACCATCTCAAACAAAAGAGAATCTAAATATCTGTTCTTTACAGTCAGTAGAATTACCATCACTGAATCCTCTACAACCAACCAGAAACTTAATTTGATCATTCATATAATAGCGTGACTACAAGTGCAGGCAGTACTCAGGAATTCTGCTATGTGCAATTCATCTCTTGATTTCCTCAAGACTATCCCCAATTAACAGACTATAAATCAGGAATGTGATGGAAAATGCTCCATTTGACTGGATGGATGCAACTCCATTTGTCAAGAAGCTCAACAGTGTCCAGGACATTGCAGCTCTCTTGTTTACCATCCCATCCCCCACTTTCAATATTCACTCCCTCTGCCATCAGTACACAGTGGCAGCAGCATGCATTAACTATAGGATGCATTATACTAAGAGTCCTTTGACATCTCCTTTGAAAGCTGTGACTTATTCTCCAGAATAAAGCAGATGAACAGGAGCATGTGCATTTTTAAGTTTCCCTAAGTCAGGATGACCGTGACCATTCTGACAGGAAACTGTATTGCTGTTCCTTCACTTCCACTGGGTAAAAATCCTGGAACTCCTTCTTGTGGGTGTATCTACAATGCAGTTCACAAACACTGTCTGAGGGCAAATAATGTGTCAACTATTTTGTAGATTGGGAAGTCTGTGACAAATCAGAACATGACTTTCATCAAAAAGCTTAAAACGGCAAAGAACAATGTGGTCACAAATGGCTCCTCTGAGATGCCTACCCAGATATAAGGTAAACTTTCATTTAATGATGCTCGGCCTCGTGATTTACTATGGATACAGTCAAGTGTATTCCCCAAATCTTTGTTTCATGATCCACTTTATCTTATTGCTTTTGTAGACTGCCTTAAGCCATCTTTTATTGTAATAGCTTGCTATAAAGACAAGCCGCTGTTCTTGTCCCTGGCAAGTATAAATCTCATCCAATCCTGAAAATCTCCCTTTTACAACAAATGCATGCAAACTTTAGGAAGACAACCAAGCAAATATAATTCATTTCTCATTTGGTGCTTCTCACTGTGAAGGAAGTTCAAGACTGCAATTTTTTAAATCAATATTTGCCAACACCTCAGGTACTGTAATGTAATTATGTATTTTTCTGATGGCCAATCTGCCTTAAGTTCATTTTTAGATAAACTAGCAGAGTGCAGCATAATGTTTGTATGTCATTCAAGGCGATGTGTTCCAACTAATCAACTACACATTCAACTATACTTAATCCTGCTTTATTTTAAACAGGAGTTAGCTTTCTTCGAGCTTTGAAAATCCACACAGTTCCAGCCTCACACTTCTGACACATGTTTCATGTAATGATTTTTTTAATGGCTTCTCAAACTAAAGTACAAGTGGCTTACTGCAGATGTTATTTGACTATGGGAAGCCAGTATATAGCCCTTATAAATGCATTTTTCTAGATGGATATAATGGTGTAAAACCATAATAATTATCATTTTGCAATCAAGTTTGTTCAATCTCATTCTTGCCAGGGTTGGAGGATTTGAGCTACAGGGAGAGGCTGAACAGGCTGGGGCTGTTTTCCCTGGAGCATCGGAGGCTGAGGGGTGACCTTATAGAGCTTTACAAAATTATGAGGGGCATGGATAGGATAAATAGACAAAGTCTTTTCCCTGGGGTCGGGGAGTCCAGAACTAGAGGGCATAGGTTTAGGGTGAGAGGGGAAAGATATAAAAAAGACCTAAGGGGCAACTTTTTCACACAGAGGGTGGTACATGTATGGAATGAGCTGCCAGAGGATGTGGTGGAGGCTGGTACAATTGCAACATTTAAGAGGCATTTGGATGGGTATATGAATAGGAAGGGTTTGGAGGGATATGGGACAGGTGCTGGCAGGTGGGACTAGATTGGGTTGGGCTATCTGGTCAGCATGGACGGGTTGGACCGAAGGGTCTGTTTCCATGCTGTACATCTCTATGACTCGATAACTACCAGATGTTGCTATTCTATGAATGCCAGAAGAGCAGAATTAGGCCATTCAGCCCATTGAGTTTGCCATACCATTTGATCACGGCTGATATGCTTCTCAATCTCATTCTCTTGCGTGCTCCCTGTAAGCTTTGGTCCCCTGAAATCAAAAACCTATTTATCTCAATGACATGGCATCCACAGCCCTCTATGGCAATGAATAATACAGATTCATGACCCTATAGTTGAAGGGATTCCTTCTCACTTCAGTTGTAAAGGGTTATCCCTTTACTGTGAGGCTGTGCCCTGTGTCTCTTCTATGAGTGGAAATATCTTCTCCATGTCTACTTTTGTCCAGGTCTCTCATTATCCTGTAAGTTACAATCAGATCCCCCCCCATCCTTCTAAACTCCATTGAGTACAGACCAATTTTACACAATTGCTCCTAAAATGACAGGCCTTTCATTTGATTTCATTTGATTTGACTGGCCTTCTGCCAGTCAGCTAATCCCCTATCCAAACCAATGCAGTGTCCCTAACACTATTAGCTCTCATCTTATTTTGCAGCCTCCTGTGTAACACCTTGTCAAAGGCCTTCTGAAAATTCAATTAAATCACATCCACTGGCTCTTTGTTGTCTAACGTGCTCATTATCTCCTCAAAGAATTCTAACAAATTTGTCAGGCATGACCTCCTCTTGATGAAGCCATGCTGACTCAGCCCTATTGTACCATGCATTTACAATACTTGCCCTTAATAATGAACTCTCAGATTATACCAAAGACCAAGGTCAGACTAATTAGAAGACAGTTCATGTCTTCTACCTCCCCTCCTTCTTTTACAGGGATGTTACATGAGCCTTTTTCTGTGTCTTCTGGGATCTTCCTGATTCCAGTGATTCCTAAAATATCATCACCAATGCCTTCACAATCTACTCAGCTATCTCCTTCAGAATACAAGGTGTAGCCCTACCAGTTTAGGTGAATTATCCACCTTCAGACTTTTCAGCTTCCCCAACACCTTCTCTATAGTGATGCCCACTACACTCACCTCTGCGCTCTGACTCTCTTCAAATTCTGCTATGTTTTTGGTGTCTTCCAGTTTGAAAACTAATGCCAAGTACCTATTCATTTCTGCTTTTTCATTCTTGCCTATCACTACTTCTCCAGCCTCAATTTCCAGCGGGTCCAATGTCCACGCTTGTCTCCCTCTTATCTTTGAGATATCTGAAAATTTTCAAGCTATCTTCCTTCACAATACTGGCTAGCACACTCTCACTTCCATTTTCTCCCTCGACCTTATTGCTTTTTTAGTTATCCTCTGCTAGCTTTTAAAGGCTTTCCAATTCTCTGGTTTCCCACTAATCTTCACCACATTGTATGTTTTTTCTTTTGCTTTTATGCTGTCTCTGACCTCCTTTGTCAGCCATGGTCGTCTTGTCCTCCCCTTAGTATGTTTCTTCTTCCTTGGCATCAATTTCTGCTGTGCCTCCTAAATTACCCCCAGAAATTCCTGCCATTGCTGCTCCACCTTCTACTCTGCTAGGTTCCCCTTCCAATCACCTCTGGTCAGCTCCTTCCTCAAATCTTTGTCATTATCTTTACTCAGTTTTGATACAATTACATCTCACTCCAGCTTCTCCATCTCAAAGTGAAGGATGAATTCTGTTATTTTATGGTCACTGACCCCAGAGGTTCCTTCAGCTTAAGCTTCCTAATCAAGTAAACATCATTGCACATCACCAAATCCAGAATTCCTTGTTTTCATCTCAACAGTTGTGACTCTGTGAAAACTGCATTAATTTTAAACATGGCATTTTCTAGTTCTTTAAATAAACCAACTAAATTCATTTCTCCACCAAGTTGCATCACAAGTTTGTCTTGTCACACCTATGTTGCAATTAAATGACTCTTGGTAGGGCCTTGGGTAGTGTTGTAGAACAGAGGGACTGAGGAGGTGCAGGTACATAATTCTTTGAAGTTTGCATCACATAGAGACAGGGTGGTTAAAAATGCATTTGGCACGCTTGCCTTCATTGGTCATTCCTTTGAGTATAAGAATTGCGAAGGTATATCGAAGCTCTATAGGATACTGATAAGGCCTCTTCTGGAATACTGTATCCAGTTCTGGTCGCCCTGTTATAGGAAGGATTTTATCAAGCTGGAGAGGGTTCAGCAAGGTTTGCCAGGATGTTGCTGGGAATGGAAGGTTTGAGATATAAAGAAAGGCTGAATAGGCTGGGACTTTTTCATTGGAGTGAAGGAGGTTGAGAGGCAATCTAAAAAAGGTTTATAACATAGTGAGAGTTATAACTGGAGTGAATGGTGGTTGTCCTTTCCCTAGGATGGGGATATCAAGACTAGGAGGCACATGTTTAAGGTGAGAGGAGAGAGATTTAAAGAAGACATAATAGGCAATTTCTTTACAAAGAGGATGGTTCATGTCTAGAATTGTCTTCTTGAGAAAGTGGTGGATACGGGTGAAATTAAAAAGACATTTGGATAGATACATGAATAGGAAAGGTTTGGAGGGATATGGGCTGAAAATGTGTTGCTGGAAAAGCGCAGCAGGTCAGGCAGCATCCAAGGAGCAGGAGAATCGATGTTTCAGGCATGAGCCCTTCTTCAGCCCTACATCGATTCTCCTGCTCCTTGGATGCTGCCTGACCTGCTGCGCTTTTCCAGCAACACATTTTCAGCTCTGATCTCCAGCATCTGCAGTCCTCACTTTCTCCTTGGAGGGATATGGGCCAGGAGCAGGTAGGTGGGAGTAGCTTAATTTGGGATTATGTTTGGCATGATGCGGTTGGACCTGGGGATCTGTTTCCACTCTGTATGACTTGTGACTCTATGACTAAGTTAGCTAGCCAGTAAGTTATTCAAGAAGAAGCATGGTAAAAAGAGGACTCTCTCACTGAGTGCTAGCAACCAGCTCACAGCAAGCCAGTCAAAAGGAAACAGGATGAAAGAATGAACTAAAATGCAAAGCCAAGAATCCAAATCAACTGCTCAACCATCAACATTCCACCATTGACTATTCACAAATCACTGACCCATGTATATTTTAACCTTTATCCTTTATACATTCACTTCTCGTTTCTAATCTGTATGTATGCATGATGCATTATGACTTTGTCTCATGCTTAGTAACTAATGAATTCACGCTTTTGTTAACTCAAGAAAGCCTGGTTAAATTGGCTCCTTTAAAACATAAGTTAATTTGGACCTGGAAGAAAGGCTTTCACAAGGAAGTCATTCTTCTTCAATGAACCATGGTGTGACTAACAGAGAATAAAAAGGGGAGGTAGTTTATCTTTCATCATCAGAGTTATACAATTCAGGGTATCCTTTCTGCAACCATACCAAACTGGTGAGCCTTCTCTGGGGTCTGGTCATAACAAGATTCACCTACATCCTGCAGAAGAACCCCACTCTCACTGTGTCTTGAAACACATACTCCATTACCTCATTCCACACACCCATGGAAATATCAGCAGCACCCCACCATTGCATTTCAATGCATTTCCTCACTTTCCTCTTCTGCTCTGTAGTACTATCACTGACCACAAACATGAGTTTATATGACGCTAGCTCAGTCAACTCCCTCAACTTTCAGAGTCAAAAAGTGCATGCAGCACCACACTTTTTGACCCTGATTTTGAGCATCTCCTCACTTTCTCCCCCAATTTTAAGTACATATCCTCAAATGTATATCAGTGACAATCATGATGCGTTTGCCTGATAATAAATCCTCACTGAATACATTGTATCTGGTGCACTCATGCTTCAGAGCCACTCAATACTCTGTCATGCCCGTTTACAAGCAAATGGAATGCACAAAAAAAGGATCAGAATCAGACCCACAGAGATCATGAACTTCACAAATGTTGACCAAGAGACTTTAGAGATTAGCAGTTTATCAAATGCCGTCATTAACATAGATAGTGAGACTTGTACTCCATTGTTTGAAAGTGTATGAATGAATCACTCTAACCCCTTTCTTACAAAACTAAGTTATCTTGATGTGCATTAAAGCAGAAAAGTGATAGTTAGTCCAGCATGAGTAACTAATTGAATTGTTGAGCTATTAGAGTATGCCTGGCATTCTGAACAGGAGTGGCCTCAGCTGGTCTAATGTAGGGTGCCTCATATTCCTCTAATTTTGCTCTTCATTGAAATCCTCAACAGCTCATGAGTGCCAAACAGATTGCTTCTCCCACACCTCCAGTTCTCACTGCTGTTTGGGGTCATATTTAGCTGTTAGGGCAAGTTTATACTTCCACCCACACATCATGTTCAAGTGGAGGTATGTTGAGCCCAAACTATCTCTTCAGATTTCTTTTGCTATTAAGGACAAATGAACAGAAGTAATCCATTCAATCTCTTGAGCCTGTGTTACTATTCTATGAGATTGCTTGAGCCGAGTTCACTGATGTTCAGAATGCCAAGCATGTCCTTAGAGCTCAAAAGGTTATGTTGTTTACTGATCTGCATCTCCATCTACACAACTTTAATTCATATTATCTAATACTTTTAGAATACAAAAATATATCAATTTGAACATTGAACATTTAAGTGGACCCATCATTCATAGCCTTTGGAGGAGGAATTCACTTCCTCATGTCCATTATTCTTTGTGTGAAAGCAAATCATTTTGATTTCATTGATAGTTTGACTCTAAATTTAAAGATCAGACTCCCATTATTCTGGTTCTTAGTTTGAAAATGTATGCCTTTATCTACGTTATAAAATCTGTTTATCTTCTGATAAAGTCGAGAATAGATCACACAAAGCCTTCACATTCAAGGTAATACAAACCAGATTCATGCTGTCTATCCCCTTAAATTGATATCAGTTGAGTGAATTGCCGAGTGCACTGTCCAAGGACAGTATAATCTTTCTTGAGGTGTGGTGCCCAAAACTGAATGTGGTACTCCAGATGGACCAAGGATCAATGCAGTTAAAAATCTTCCTTCCCTTTTTCATTTGCTTTTGAATAGTTTTTGCACTAACACAGCAAATTTCAGTGACTTGTGTATATGGATCCCTAAACTTCTTTATTCCTTCACAGTTTCTAGTTTTACCACAGAAAAAACCTAATTTATCTTTCTTGGTTTCAAAATGTATTACACACATTTGCCCAGAAGATCATCTGTTATGGTATTATGTGCTCAGTTACATCTGTCTATATTGGATATATCCTGACCCTCCAAAGAATTCTTCTCATCTTTGAGAGCTGACAGAGCAACAATGGATCTTGTTATTGACTTTAACTGGCTAACAAGATAGTCATGCAATATTTATTTGCCGCAGCTAGATAATATCAGCCAAAATTGGTAAAAGTTAAATCTGCATTCTCGAGCAAATGTTTTGTAAAAATTTTATATAGTCATTTGATTTCTTTGCATGTTCTTACTAAACATGTTTATATTTACCTGAATTTAAATTGTTCCAGTTATTATATGAACTTACTGAATTGTGTGAAAATTATCAAAAGCCACTGCTAACATTCAAATTGCCACTGCTGTTAAGTTCCAACTGGTCTCCTACAAGCCTGATTTTGCAAATAAATTCATTTTAAAGTTAACAATTTCCTTCTGATCACATCTTCATTATATGGACAATGGTCAATCTCCTTGATGTGCAATGGATATATCACTACATCTTGATCCCAGTCATAATACATCTTAATGAATTTTCTCTTCAATGCATCCCCCATACATGGTTTTTAAAGAGGGAGAATGGAGACGCACCTGATGATGATATCCTAAGTCCTTGTTTTTATCTATCAACAATCTTGATCTCAATATCTTCACTGGCCCTCATACCTTTGATATTGAGCATTCCCTGGACATCTTCTTGCTTATGTATATGTCTCTGGAAATCAGTTGTTAAATATTTTTGCTAAATCATCTGTTATGGTCTGGGGCACTGTTATAACTGACCTTGATTGAGGTTCCCTAATTCATACCTAATTTGCCTAATTTCCCTAATTCATGCCTAATTTGCTGTCAAGTGCCATGATAAGGAACTTTATTCACCGAACCCCTCAATTGCTTGCAACAAACATACTGTAAATAATTATCCCTTCTTTTGTGGTATCTTTTCTCCCAGACCCAAATGAACTTCTATTTTAAAAAGAGCTATTTAACCAGGTTTTCTTGAATTAACAAACAAAGTGAGTTTATTGATTGCTAAATGCAAGGAGAATTAGCAATGCAAGATAGATTAGAAATAAAAGTGGAGTTCAAAAAAGACAAAACACTTTTGTAGAAACAGATATACAGAACAGTCTCTAAACTGTTGGCTAAAAGTGGATACTTGAATATTATGATTATTACAGTGGAGACCCCCGGTAGCATGACCATTGATAATTGAACAGTTGTTTTTTTGTTGAGGTCCTTGGCTTTGTAAGCTGATTGATATCCCTTCGTCCAAATTTTGTTTTGCAACTGGTTTGTAGCACCCAGAATGAGTGAAGGTCTTTACCTTCAACACAGGGATTAACCAAGGGATAATTCTTCAACTGTGATCTTCAAACAGGCTGATTACACACAAGAGCATCACTTCCGCTAGAATTGATACTTATATTCTTTTAGCCTTTTTTTTATTGGTTCATGGAGAACAAAACAGACATGTCTAAAAGTGGCATTTGGCTGAAAAAGGAGATATAGTCTCTTCCTTGCCACTCCCCTCATTACCTCCTTTTGCTATATCTTAACTGCGCTATGATATCTTGATCTCTTTCAACCATTCAATTGAGTATGGAAAATATTCTATCAGATTTTTTTCTTCAGTGCACTGAGGAATGAGAAATCCCAGGTGTAATAAAGAGAACAAAGTGGCTGTTACAACACATCTCCATACCATTGTTATGATAATGTGCTATCTAAAATACTAATGCATAACATCATTTGTTGGATATGTGTCTTGAACTTTTTGAAGAGAACACTTTGTAACGTAAAAGACACTGGTTGCATTGTGATGAGCACCAGCTGCTTAAATGACATAACTGACTGTCAGATATATTCAGAGAGAGATCACATGACCCATTTGCTTCTGGAAAGTATCTTGGATTTGAACTCAGCTAGTTAGAGAGAAACTGCTGAAAGGAAACAATCTTCATCTTTTCTTTCTTTGAAATCCCTCTGATCAAAGTTTGAGATCTGAAACCCCAGTCAAAGACCTCATTACCATAACTGGAGAGATCTTAATGGAGAAGTCTGAATCTGCACCACTGCCAAAACAAGAGAGAAATCATCCAGCCATAACTGATTCAGGAAGAAACTCCAGTACCAACAGTTTGTGTAAAAAGTAATTTCAGCTGCAGACCAGTATTTGGACAATCTATGCTTTTTTTTAAGCAATTAACTTAAGTAAGCTGGATGACTTGTTTCTGACGTAGAACTAAATACTGTCTCATTTATATAACTGCAGTATTACATCTGTTTTAAATTCAAACTCTGTCATAGCCAATGGACGTGTGGGACAGGAAAAGAAATGATTCCACCCCACGACCTTGGTTCTGATGCATATGCATTCTACCACAATATCTAAAATATTCCCAGGTAACAACAGCAAGCTTGTGCATGTAATTATAACAATCTCAATTTTATGAGTTCATATTTGGTGCTTGATCTTCACTTTTAAGGATCAGCAGAAGGGTAATATGGAAGAGTAAGCTGTGTATCTGAATAGTAGGCTTTACACATTGGTCACTACCTGGTGGAGAAAGTTTGGAATAGGGGTGGAATATAGGGAATGATAATGTTGGGAGTAAGGGGAATCCCATCAAGATAAAAAAAAGGAACACAGAATCTGATCCTGCCCAATAGGTACAATGTATATGCTAGCTGCGAGTAAAAGGACAATGACTGTGTTAACCAGAACATAATTTAAGAACATAAGAACTAGGAGCAGACACAAACACTTCAGCTTATCGAGTCTACGCTGCCATTCAATAAGATCATGGCTGATTTTGTCTCAGCTTCAACTCCACTTTCCTGCCTGCTCTCCATAACCGTTCAACTCATTAGTAATTAAAAACCTGACTCCTTAAATTTACTCAATGTCCCAGCATCCATTGCACTCTGGGACAGTGAATTCCACAGATTTCTCTCCATCTCTGTTTAAAATCTGCTACTCCTTATCTTGAAACCGTGACCTCTCTTTTGGTATTACTCACTAAGGGAAATATCTACTGTACGTCTGATTTGTCAATATCCATTAGTATTTTATACACCTTAGTTAGACCCCAGCTCATTCTTCTAAACTCCAGAGAGTATGGGCTCAATCTCTTTTCATAAGACAGACCTTTCATCTCTGAAACCAATCTAGTGAACCTCCTCAATGCAACTACAATCCCTCTCAAGTTAGGGGACCAAAATTGTACTCCAAGTGAGGTCTCACTCACACCTTGTACAGCAGCAGCCACAATAACTTGCTTTTATTCTCTATGACTATAGAAATAAATGCAAAAATTCCATTTGCCCTCCTTTAAACCTGTACACTAGCTTTCAGTGATTCATGTGTGAGAACACCCATATCCATTTGCATTGAAGTACTATGAAGTTCCTCTTCATTTGGACAGCAAGTTACCTCCAAAATGGATAACCTCACACTTGCCCTCATTAAACTTCATCTGCAAAATTTTGGCCCATTCACCTAACAGATCCATATCTATTTGTACATTTCTTATTTCTTTATTGCAACTTATTTTACTATCTATTTTAGTGAATCTGCACTTTTGATTATAATACTGTTTATCCTTGCATCCAAGTCATGAATATAGATTGTAAATAGTTGGAGCCTGAGGCTCGAACTCTCTGGCATCTCACATGTTGCCCCTTGCCAACCAGAAAAGAGACCCATTTAGCCTGATACTGCTTTCTGTTGGTTAGCCAATCCTCTATCTAAGCTGAAATGTAGTGAATGTGAAAGATGGAATGTAGTGTGAGAAAGTATGAAATTATGCACTTTTATAGGAAGAATGGAGGTATAGACTATTTTCTAAATGGGAAAAGGCTTCAGAAATCTGAAGCACAAAGGGACTTAAGAGACGTAGTTCAGGATTCAGTTAATGTTAACCTACAAGTTTGATCAGCAGTTAGGAAGGCAAAAGGAATGTTCGATTTCATTTTGGCAGAACTGGAATACAAGAGCAGGTATATACTGCTGAGGCTGTATAAGGGTCTGGTGAGGGCACATTTGGAGTATTCTGAGCAGTTTTGGGCTCCAGATCTAAGGAAGGATGTGTTGGCCTTGGAGGGGTTCCTGGGAATGTTAACAAGAATGATCTTGGGGATTAAAGGCTTGTCATATTAGGAGCAGTTGAGGAGTCTGGGTCTGTACTCAGTGGAGTTTAGAACGATGAAGGGGGATCTGAGTCAAACCTGATAGAATACTGCGAGGCTTGGATAGAGTGGACATGGAGAAGATGAGTCCACTAGTAGGAGAGTGTACAACCGAAGTGTACAGCCGCAGAATGAAGGGATGACTCTTTAGAGCTGAGATAAGGAGGAACTTTTTCAGCCAGAGGATGGTGAATTTGTGCAGCTCATTGCCGCAAAGTGCGATGGGGCCAAATTATTGAGTCTGTTTAGGGCTGGAATAGATAAGTTCTTGATTGACAAAGGGGTCAAGGGTTATGGGGAGAAGGTAGGAGAACGAGGTTGCGAAACATATCAGCCATGATCAAAGTTAAAAATCACAGAACACCAGGTCATAGTCCAACAGGTTTATTTGGAAGCACTAGCTTTCGGAGTGCTGCTCCTTCATCAGGTGGTTGTAGAGGGTAAGGTCATTTCAAAAAGAATTTAATGTGAAACAAAACCAGTTAATTCCCTCAAGGGACACAGGCCCTATAAATAAAAAAAAAACATACAGGCATGGATCACTAAAAAGATATGAGGCAAAATCAAACTAAAAATAAAGATACATATAAATGCAAAAATTAGCACAGGTCCTAGTGAATGGAAAAGATACAATGAGCCACAAAGGATGAAAAAACAGATAGTCTCCTTAAAAAAGTTTTCCAAAGGATACCAAAATCAACACAACCATAAAAATGCATTGTGGAAAAGCAGATTGTCATAAACGAAGCAGATTGTCATAAATGTAAATTAATAGCTGACGTCAGTGAAAATAGGGAAATGTCAGATATTCAGAGTAATTACATTTTGTCAGTAATTACAATTGAGGAAAAGGTCAGGATGTTAGACATCCCAAGGAAAGTTTTATTAAATCGGGGTTAGGGATTAAACAAATAAATGTATGCAAGAAAACAGATAAAACAAAGGCTATGGCTTCTGAAAACAGTGCTGGAAGCTTGAGATCCAGAATTAGTTATAGCCAAGTTAAGCAGACAAAGTACAGATACAGCATCAGCACACTGACATCTAGTTTGCAGGGTAGAAAACTGTCTAAGTATGTCCTGTCCACAGAAAGCAAGACAAATCCACCCTGGCCAATTACCAACCTATCCGTTTAATCACAAACATCAGCAAAGCGATGGGCGGTTTCATTAACAGTATTATAAAGTGACACTTCACATAATTGTTATGGTACAGAAGGAGACCTTGCAGCCCATCATGTCTGCACATGCTCTACAAATCAACTTGATTTAGTACTAATCTCCTTCCTTTTCTCATAACCCTGCACATCATTTCTGTTTAAATAATTATCTCATCCTCTCTTGAATGCATCAAGTGAATTTTCCCTCATCACACTTTCAGGCAGTGCATTCCAAACCTAAATTACTTGCTGTGTGAAAAAGCTTTTCTTTACATCACATTTAAATCTTTTGCTAATTATTTTAAATCTGTGCTCTCTCGTTCATGGTCCTTTTCTAAGAGGAAACCGTTCCTGTCTATCTTGCTGTCTGGACTCCTCATGATTTTGAAAACATCTATCAAATGTCCTTTTAGTCTTTTCCCCTTCTCCAGTATATCATCATGATTGAAGTTATGACAGTGACTTATTACAGAGAACTCCAAGGGTTAAGATATGAGAAGAGATTAACAAAACTAAAGTTGTATTCCTTTGAATTTAGAAGATTAAGGGTGATGTGATCAAAGTTTTCAATCTATTAACTGTAATAGATAGGATAGATTGAGAGATTTTTTTTCCACTGGTTGGAGATTTGAAGATGAGAGATCATTGCCTAAAAATTAGACCCAGAAATTTTAGAAATGGAATTTTGAAACATTTCTTACATAGAAGGTTACAATTGTTATTCTCGAATGACAATTTTAAAACCTAGACTGTTAGTTTTTTTGCCAAATGTATGGGTCAGTTGCAAATGGGTAGCGTGACAAGGAGGACAGTGCTCAGTGACTTGGAGGCTAAATGGATGCCACATGGATAGAGTGGCAGAGTACAAGATGGCAAGGAGGCCAAATAAGTGTTGCAGCATTTAGGGTAGGTTTGAGTGAAAGAAATTGTGTTTGATAGAGAGTGGGATGATGTGTGTTGGGTGGGAGGAGATAGTTGGGTCTGGTGGCAGAGGAAAGGCGATTGAATCCTGGGGAGAGATTTAGTGTGTAGTGAGGAGGACAGCTGCAAATCAAGCACAGAGGAGAGGAAAGCAGGTCACAGGATTGATGATGAAAGGTTGGGGAACAGTCAACATGATCAAGCCTGGTGTCAGCAAAGATGGGTCAAGACTGGAGTAAGTGAAAGTGGATGAATGATTCCAGAGTTGGGGAAGGGTGGTCTGACCCCAAGTGGATGAATGGGAGGTCAGGTCTGGAGTGGGTGAAGAAGAGAGGTCAGGTCCAGAGTGGAGGAAGTGAGATAGTTTCAGAGTTAGTGTGGGGAGGTGGTGAGTCTGGAGTGGGTGGACAGGGTTGGCAGGTGGTGAGTCTGGAGTGAATGGAGGAGGTTGAATTGGTCAGTTTTGGAGCATAGGATGGAGGTAGTTGGGTCTGGAGAAAGGGAAAGGGTGGTGGGTGTCAGGTTTGAAGTATAGGATTGGGTCCAGAATGGGGAACAAGGGAAGTGATGTTAGGTCCAGTCGTGGGAGAAGGGACACAAGTCCAGAAGATACAAAACAGGTGGGGAGTGGGGGAAATGTCTGGTCTGGAGCTGGGGTAGGAAAATTAGATCTAGAGTGGATGAAGGCAGTGTTGACTCTAGAACAGAATAAAACTATCATGTCCCTTGGCTGTTAGATATGTGTCTAGGGGAAATGTCCTTTGGAGTCTGCTACGATGGGATTTCCACAGGGTCCCCATGTGTGACTCCCATATGTGCAAGAGTAATGAATGTCTAGCCATCAGAAAATCTGGGCCAATGTTTCAGAATGTTCATGAATGTTTTTCATATTGATACTTACATGACTGAAGCTTATTACGATAATGTCTGTGGGTATGCACAGTGATCACAATTATATCCTTCAAATTTATTGTCTCTGGCTGATAAGTAGAGAAGAAAAAATATTATGGTGCACTTATCAAAATTACTTTAGATCCTGACCTTTCTTCTGTATTAGATCAGATCATGATTTAAACTATATAACTGTGACTTGACTGCCTTCTGGGGTTTTATAAGGTGTAAGGAAAAGACAAGTGTTAAATTGCTTGCAGAGCAAACTGCACAACATCTGAAGCTAAATGGTGAAATGGAGGCAATAATTTGTCGTGAGCTGGCAGACGTAGCAGGAATACTATAAAAGAGGAAGACTGCTTGTTAAATATTGCTAGATGTATTGTATTTGACAGAAAAGGAGAAAGGGGATCAGTGTAGCTGTACTAATTAGAAACGCATAAAGTAATTTAAAAGGGATATAAATAATATAAAGATAGGAAGAGATTAGGGCTCAGAAAATTGCAGAGGGAATGTGTTGGAAGAAATTCATAGACAAATTTATGAAATCAGTAGAAGACAGTGAACAATAGTTATGGGAAATATCAACTAAAGACAGGCAAAGAGCAAAAGGAGGTAACAAAATGCAATAAAAGAATAAAGATATTACAATGTTAAAAGGTTGCTTTCTTATCCACTTACAAAAGCATTAACAAAGAGGAACTGTTGCTGGATCTAGTAATGGGGGATGAACCAGAACAGATCAGAGAAGTGCTGGTGACATTTTGGCAATAAAATAACATTTGACATCAGTAAGTGAGTAATCCCAAGTGTGTGAAAAAGTACACTAACAACCTGATTAAGGTTATCAGTGAAGCTTGTAATGTGGCTCACTTATACTTGTTCGAAGTAACATATGTTCACACGCAGGGTCCTGTCAATTGCAAATAGAGTGACCATGTCCAGGCATTGAAACTTGTTTAATTAAACAATAGCCTGGGCACACACTGTTTTCTGAAGCACTTCTCATGACAATACCCTGAATAGAGCCAATTTGCCTTTTTTGAAATTAAACAGAAACTTGGGGAGAAACTAGTAAATAACAAAACTCCCACAACTCACTGCAAACTATTATTAAACTGTTCATATTATTCGGAACGAATACTAATAAATCATGGCCACTGGAGAGTTATAAAAAGTTAATTAAAATTATTTTGGGCAGTTTCAGTTCAATTGTTGATTTGACATGGATTCTTTGCACAAAACCAGCCATGAATGGTATATTTGTCCCTCAGAGAAACCAATGCTAAGTTATGTGAGGAATGAAAAATGTTAGACTACCATGGCATGTTGTTAGAACAGAGTTGGAAGAGTCCGAATATGAACATTTGGTTCTCCATTTTTAAAAATTTATTCATTCACAGGATGTAGGCATCTCTGGCCAGCCCAGTATTTATTACCCATCCCTAACTGCCCAAAGGGCAATTAAGTGTCAGTCACCTTGCTGTGGGTCTGAAATCATGTGTAGACCAGACCAGGTAAGGACGGCAGTCTCGTTCCCTAAAGGGCATTAGTAAACCAGATGTATGTGTTTCCTGAAAATCAACAATGATTTCCTGCTCACCATTAGATTCCTAATTCTGGGTATTTATTGAATTCAAATTCCACCATCTATCATGACAGGATTTGAACCCAAGTCACCAGAACATTAACAGAGTCTCTGGATTCTTAGTTTGGCTTTCAAACCACTAGGCCATCACCTCCCCAGAGGAAGTGGGAGATTTATGAGTGGGAAAGCTCCGATTCCTGTCATATTTCACTTTCAAAAATAAAATGAAGTAGATTTTTGTTTATTTGCATCACTCTGGTAATACTCTAACCTTGTTACTCTGTTTGCCTGAAAATGATGGAATCTTCTTGCTCTGGTAAACATCCCATTGGCTGGACTTGGAGAAGCAGGAATTCTGTTTGGTGGTGAGACAGTTGCCCATGTAATCACATGGCAACAAATTAGTTAGCTTGCATGGTCAACGAGATCAGCTAATTGCGTGGTGAGGGCAGGCAGGAAGTCACTGACTCTGCCTTCACTGCAGTATAAGGGTTTAGTAGTTATTGCATTAAATGCTAGAGTGAAGTATCAGTGTTCAGATGATTTAAGATCACATATAATTGGAACCTGAGCCAGAAAATGTCTGGTGAGAATCTGCAAAACTGTTTACCTGTAACTCATGCAAATGGTCAATAGATGTTTATTAGTTTATATTAGCTTGTTTTCCAGTTCTCTTCTATCAAAGACATCAAAATCATGGTATTAATGCATGGCTGCACTGACTCTGATTTTGTTCATTAATCACACGGTTGTCAATTCATCAGCAAGATATAGAAACATTGGGCAGAGGGCAAAGTCACTAGCTGTGTTCAGATTTCACTATATTTGGCCTGTTCTCCACTGAAAATATCCTAATGGATGCATGACAGCAAAATCTTCAAAATACTGTTGATTATATTTAAAAATTTTACTTGTAATATATGAGTACTAACAAAATCTCCTTTACTTTTCCTAACTATGACGTTTTCTAATATTACATTCACACTGTTAGTTGATAGAATTCATTATACTACTTTGTGAGATTGCCAACAAACCAACTGTATATGTGGTAGTTTCACAAAGTGCACGACCAGGCACACTCAACGTACCGATTGGAAGTAGTAAGAAGCATTTATTCCTTTTAGCAAATGAAAATAGCATTAATATCTGTATCTTTTGATAAAATAAGGATGTAGAAATATTAAAATGGTTTTTGTTCGATTTAAAATTGAATTGAATTGAATTTATTGCCACATGTACTGAAAACCTTTGTCTTGCGAGCAATACAGGCAGATCATATAGTTCAGTCGCATAGATAAGTAAATAATAGGTAAACAGCGGCAAAAACCAAAACACAGATACAGGTGAATGCTAAGAGTTTGTAAGTCCATTCAATATTCTGACAACAGTAGGGTAGAAACTGTTTCGAAAACAGCTGGTGCATGTGTTCAGGCTTCTGTACCTTCTCCCTGATGGTAGAGGTTGTAGAAAAGTATTGTCAGGGTGGGATGGATCTTTGAGAATGCTTGTGGCCTTTCCTTGACAGCGGGTCTGGTAGATGGATTCTATAGTTGAGAGGTTGGCCTTTGTGTTTGTCTGGACTGAGTTCACCACTCTCTGTAACTGTCTCTGATCTTGAATGGTACAGTTATCACACCAGGTAGTGATACATCCAGACAGAATGCTCTTGATGGCGCCCCTATAAAAGTTGGCAAGGGTATCCGCTGTCATGCCAGATTTTCTCAGCTGTCTGAGGAAGAAGAGATGTTGTTAGGCCTTTGTAACCAGTGCATCCAATGAAGAGTCCAAGAAAGCCTGTTGTTGATGATCACTCCGAGGAGCTTGACAATCTCCACTCGTTCCACCTCTGTGCTGTTAATGCGTAGGGCGGCATGAGTAACATCACGTTTAAAGCCAATAATGCGTTCCTTGGTTTTGAAGTTAGGGCCATTGGGTGGTAGTCATTGAGACATGCTGCATGAGTCTTCTTAGGCACAGGGATGATGTTTGCCCTCTTGAAACAGGCAGGGACAATGGCCTGCTGCAGAAAGAGATTGAAGATGTCCAAGAAGACCTCTGCCAGTTGATCTGCGCATGCTCTTATTGCACGGACTGGTACTCCATCTGGTCCCATCGCTTTTCTTGGTTTCACATGAAGGAAAACTGATCTGACCTCTGATGTAGTGACTGTTGGGATAGGTTTGTCAGGACTCGTTGGAATGGGTGTTACCTCTCCACCGAAAGTCTGCTCCAGAGTAAAACACTTACATTCAGTAATATTTTGCTGTAATTCAGTGGTTTTGAGAAAATACAAATAACTTCATGTAGCTTGTTGACTTCTAATAAAATATAGAGAAAGTACTTCTTTACTCAACATAAATTCAAAGATATAGGCTATTCTGCTTTAACCCATGTTTCCTCAATGCAATTTCGCTGTAACACAATTGACAAATTGAAAACACTATTTGTAAACCACAAACCTTTAAAACATGTGTTGGCTGTAACATGATTGTATCGCCAAGACTTTATGCAATGTTTCTAAGGCGCTACTTTTCTATAACATGAGGTTGCACAAGAAAGCAAGCATCGCATTACAGAAGAACTGCCTTTATCAATAGCTCGGATGAAGTATGTAGTATTTTGATCCAAGAAAGAGAGCACAGAAGCTTAAAATTCTACAAAAACTGAACACAAACAATAATTCATAAACTTAGAAGAGAATACTCAATTGACTGTAAAACATAGTTAAATCAATTTCTCATTTTCCCTTATATTCTACAGCTTTCCAGAGTTACCTCAGATGGATAGAATCCTTTGGGTTATTCAGACCCCTAAAACACTTTGGAAGAGTGTAGAATTTAATGTATGCTGTTCAAATGCAAGTTGATGTTATTCTTAAGGATTTCTACAGAACTTGTGTTTCCTAAAAATACTCTCCAAATACATGAAGGGGTTTATTTGTACAAAATTTCTAGAATGTCAGCATCTGTTTCCTTTCTTTGTTTCCTTAACATGAGGTTTCTACCAGGCCATTTCAGACAGCAGTTAAGGGCAAATTGTGATGATACAATGGTATTAAGAGGTGCATTTTGTATTTGTTTTTAACAAAGAAAAGTTGAGACAGAGGAACCAAGCAGTCTGCTCAAAGTCAATAGAATTAACAGCTTTTCAGGCCTTGGGGCTTTTCTTTTTAAAAGTTGGAACAATAGCAGCAGCATGAATGGGTGGGGTCAAGCTCCCACAGAACCAGGAGTTTTAGTTTTAACTTTCTGCAGTTGCTCGGGTCTTGAAGCTGGATGTGAAAGCTCTTATTCCTCTCTCTGTTACAACAAAAGCTGGTGTTCTCTTCCTGCTGTTAGAATCACATGTGAAACAATATATTTTACTGAATGTGCCTTTGCTAAGGGTATGTTTATGGGATGTTCCACTATATTGACATAGATAACTAGCAGTAGTTAATTTATTCATTGCATCTATTATTTTGTTAAGCATTTTGACAGAGTTATGGCTAAGCCAATTCTTTTATTTTTATTTTGTGTGTATTTTAATTGTAGTGTAAAAATAATGTGTTTTGCTAAAGGTCGAGAAGTTTAACCAACTGAATTGCATCTGGAATGCAGTGACTGAAAATAAGAAAAAGTTAGGATTGAGACCTAATATTCTTTATACATTTTGAGGGGGTTTAGTCTGTTTCATAACAAAATGCATTACTATGGGTTTAGGGTCATATGTTTGCCAGACCAGGTAAGCAGGATCCTTTCATAAAGGACATAGTGATCCAAAGGATTATAAGAATAACTGATTTTTAAAAAATCACTATTTGAGCAGTTCTTTTTATTTCATATTTCTATTGATTAAATTAAAATGCAACAATCTGCCTTGGTAGGATTTGAACTCATGCCCCAGGGAAGTATTCTGGACCTCTGGATTCTTAGTTGAGGCATTGAGCTGTATTCCTTGATTGTGCATGGCTAATTAAGCGACTTAGCCAAAATCTACCCCTATATTGTCAAGGAGACATTGGAATTGAGATGTTGTGAAAAAAAAGACACTCTCAGGTCTGTGAGGTTAACGCAACTAAAAGCATTCATTTGAGAATCTATTGGGGAGAAGCACTTAGAATCATAGAGTCAGAGAGATATACAGCATGGAAACAAATCCTTCCATCCACCTCATCATGCCAACCAGATATGTTAAATAAATCTAGTCCCATTTGCCAAAATTTGGCCCATATCCCTCTAAACTATTCCCATCCAGATGCCTTTTAAATGTTATGCTGCCACTTCCTCTGGCAGCTCTTTCCAGATATGCATGAAAATGTTGCTCCTTAGGTCCCTTTTAAATATTTCCCCTCTCACCTTAAACCGATTGCCTCTCAGTTTGGACTCCATCACCCCGAGGAAAAGATCTTGCCTTTTTACGCTACCCATGCCTCTCATGATTTTATAAACATGTTTAAGGTCATCCCCTCAGCCTTCGACGCTCCAGGGAAAATAGCCCCAGCTGAAGGAGCAGCACTCTGAAATCTGGTGCTTCCAAATAAACCTGTTGGACTATAACCTGGTGTTCTGTGATTTTCAATTCTGTAGACCCCAGTCCAACACCGGCATCTACAAATCATTAGCCCCAGCTTATTCAGCCTCTCCCTCCAGCTCAACCCTCCAACTCTGGCTACAGCATTGTCAAGCTTTTCTGAAATATTTCAGGTTTCATGACATCTTTCCTATAGGAGGGAGACCAGAATTGCATGCAACACACCAAAAATGGCCAAACCATTGTCCTATACAGCCACACATGACCTTCCAATTCCTATATTCGATGCACCGACAAATAAAGGCAAGCATACCAAAGTCTTCTTCACTACCTTATCCACCTGCAACTTCACTTTCAAGGGAGTATGAACTTGCACCCCACTGAGGGACAGGATTTACACATATTTGGATAGGTAAGTGCTGATTAGGGATAATCAACATGGCTTTGTGTGTGAGAAATCGTGTCTCACTAACTTGATTGAGTTTTTTTGAAGAAGTAACAAATAGCATTGATAATGGCAGAGCCATGGATGTGATCTAAATGGATTTAACAGTAAGACGTTCCTCAAGGTTCCTCATGGTAGCAAGGTTAGATCACATAGAATACAGAGATAACTAGCTATTTTAGCTATTTGGAATTAGAACTGGAGGATGGTGGTAGAGGGTTGCTTTTCAGACTGGAGGCCTGTGACCAGCAGTGTGCCACAAAAAATTGGTGCTGGGTCCATTGCTTTTTGTCATTTGTATAAATGATTTGGATGTGGACATAGGAGGTATGGTTGGTAAGTTTGCAGATGACACTAAAATTGGAGGTGTAGTGGGCAGCAAAGAAGGCTACTTCAAAATACAATGAGATCTTGATTGGATGGGTCAATGGGTCCAGGAGTGGCAGACAGTCTAATTTAGATAAATGTGAGGTGTTGTCTTTTGGAAAGGCAAATCAGAGCAGGACTTATACACTTTATGGTAAGGTCCTGGGGTGCGTTGCTGAACTTGGAATCCCGAGGAAAACTTCTCAAAGATACAGAGTCTGCAGCAGCCTCTTCTAATGTTTATTTTTCTCATTGCACTGCAAGGTTTCATTGCAGACATATGTAATTGGCTTCTTTCAGGACATACATCACATGGTCAGTTTCATTATCTACTCAGTGAGTTGGACAATGCAAGCTCAAATTATGTTTCCTTCTATCTTCTATCTAACTGTTTGAACTTGGGTCTACTGGTTTCTATAGTTGCTCAACCTTGCTGTCTGAATTCAGCTCCACTTATCTCCTTCTCTGTGGGCAAAGAATAACATACTTTATGTAGGCTGTGAAGACTGCTGCATTTCACAACCAGTATTAGTCAAATATTCATCATGCCTCAAAGGAGCTCTTATAATTACAGTGCCTACTTGAAGATTATAAATGAATCACCTAATAAGATCAAGCCCCAAGTGTCCAATTTTGGAGGTAAATATTTTAGGTTTCCAAAGATCATTCAGTCAGGTCCGAATGCAGGTTGGAGTGGGGGTCAATTATTCCTGGGGAGGATGAACTTTCTGGGAGGGTAGCCTTTGTTATCAGGGTAGGCTTTCTTTACTCTACCTCTGAGCCCACAAACAGATCATTGCCTTTTACTGGGCCACACAGCTCTTTCTCCCCCATGGATAAATTACCAGCAGTAACAGAATGAAACTTCTAAGTGATCTTTAATTGAACCCTTAAGGTCCTTAACTTGTCATTGAGTTGGAAGGTCATCCTCAACCTCTGTAGATCTGAGGAAATTGCATTGTGTCAGGAAAGCAATGATGTCAACTACAACACGACCCCATTCCAAAACCTCCATCTCAGTTGAATGACCTTTCTACTGACAGCAGCCGATCGTCTTGGCTGGAATTTCATCCTGTCTCTCATTTCTAAATATATAGTTGTGATATGTAACACAGAGAACTGTTCTACTGGATGTAGCAATATTACAAATGTATTCAAAATAAAGGATTTATAATGCTGCTAGATATTACAGTCAGAGCAATTAGTATTGATATCAATAGAACTTGTGACTATTTCTATTACGTTGCTGAGTATCTGAACATTGCCATGACTTTAGTGAAAATCATTTATAAGAACTTTGAGGAATCTGTGCCCACCCTCTCTTTGTAGAAAACATGTCCTATTTCTGCAAGAAATGGCATTTTTCAAAACATTATGAATGCACCAAAAATGATTTTAGAGTTATTACACTCAATAAATATTATGTACTGAATACGCAATGCCAATTAAACAAAATTAAATAAAGAAAATCCGTAAAAACTATTTTGAAATAGTAATAATATTTAAACACACTGTATACACAGGGGATGCAATGCCTAGTGAACATCTAATTTACATAACAAGCAAAAGCATTTATTCTTTCTGTTCATGTGTGGCATTGCCTGGGACTTTGAGTTTTCATTATAAAATTTAATAGGGATGAATGTATGAATACAAATTATCTGTTTGTACTGAGATTTCCTAGAGAATCTGAAATTGAATGAGCATTGAATGCACCATGAGTCAACTTAAAAAAAAATAGGATATATTATGAACCTGTTTAATGCAATATTATTTGAATATTAACACAACAGTGGACATCATATTGCGAGTATGAATTTAAAAATCACTAATTATTAATCATTTGTTTACTTCCCATTAAAAGCAGGCCTGTGACTGAGGTCAAACCAGATTGCTTGTAAATTAGGCATCCTGTTTGATTCCTTGTACTTCAAGATGGACTACTTACATTCCTGTGAATGGCATGCTTCCAATCCAAGCTGAGCCTATTATTCCTGAAATTGCATTTAATCCCTTGTAACCACTAGACTCAGTAGCCATTGGTCTACTGGCATTTCTTTCAACCTCCATCTTCTAGAAACTTCTGCTCATCCAAAATTCTGCAAACCATATCCTATAGGTCACAAGGTCCTGTTTAACTACCACTCCTGTTTCAACTGTATACTTTGTCATCTGTTTATTTTTCAATAGCTGCAGTTATAAATTGCTGTCTCTTTACCACCTTATCTTTTCTTGTCTCTATAACCTCCTTGAGACCATCTGAGTATTTGTTCGTGACTCATGAAAATTGGTATAGTTGGATTAAATTGTCATGGCAACGTCTTGGATATTGGGCATTAATGAATAATTAAAATGTAGTTGACATTGCACACAAATTGAGTATTAATAGAATGGAAATCTGTTCAATGCACTGAATTGAAAGGAGTTGCTGTCTAGGGCTTTGAGTGTCACATGCATTTTATCAAGTGTTTCTGCTGAATGTCAGTCTGTAACTAGAAAGCTTTCTCTCCATTTTTGTTTAACTGCGGTTATTGAGGTTTTGAATTCCATGACCCACAAGAATAATGAAATAGTGAGCAGCTGGCTAATGTGGCAAATATCACTTCATACTGACTTGGACCAAAGGAACAGCTACTTACATTGATTTTTTTTTTATTATTGTATACTTACATTATTAGAGTGTATACCATAAAACCTCCCTAGATGTTTTCCATGATTGTTATGAAACAAAATTTAACACAGTGTTAATTATGAAACTATCAGGATACTTGGCCCAAAAAAACCAAAGAACTGTGGATGCTGGAAATCAGAAACAAAATAACAGAGATTTCTATACAATCTCAGCAGCTCTGACAGCATCTGTGGAGAGAAAGGAGAATTACTATTCCAGTTCAGTGACTCTTCTTCAAAACGGCAGGCCAGCTGACATTTTAAAGCAAGCTCTGTTTTTCTTTCTAAGAACCCAAAGCTTGTTCACTCATCGAGATTTTCAGGAGCAACTTAAAGGAGGACAGGATGTTACAGAGGCAGAGGCATTAGGAAAAGAATCTAGAACTTAGGGCCTTGGCAATTAATGCATTGTCACCAATCATGTGATCAAAATCAAGGATTTGTAAAATGCCAGAATTGGATAAGAGTAGTGAACTTGGAAGAATGGAGTGTTGGATGATAGTAGAGAGTGGAAAGACTTATACAGTGAATTTGAAAGTGAATTTGAAGTTCAAGAGTTTGCTGAACCAGGATTAAAAAATCAATGAGCACAGAAATGATAGGTGAATGAGGCTCACTGTGAGTTTGGGTAAGAGGTGGGAGTAAAGCCAGAGAGCAAAATTGAATCAGGAAGTAACATAACTGGTTGTCCTGCAGTGGCTCCTCTTCCCACTCCCATATCATTTTGCTATAATGTCTATCCTTAGTCCCGTTTAATTTCTTACATTCTTTTTATCTTTCAAATCTATCTCTTCCCTACTGCTTCACTGTTTTTGATTTACCATACTACGTTTCTCCTAGATTCTGTGTTAGATAAGCAGAAATATTTCAAAACCAAACCATTGATCCTTGCTACTAAATCTGTACTTTAGTCATGAGCTGCAACTCTTACCCAACCAACATCTGAGGCTGAACTTGATGTTTCACAATATCAGTTTCCTATCTCATTCTGAGTTGGGTTTTTTGTCCCACTTTCTCTCCATCATCAATGCTTCTACCTCTAATGTACCTCTCTTTCCCATCATGGTCTCAGATCATCTTCTGGTGAAACCTTCATTCATAATTTTGTTAAGATGCCACATGAGCACCTTTCTTAAGAAGATCCATTATGTGGGCCACACTAGAAACAACTGGCTGCTCAGCACACTCCACTGAAATACCTTTAGGACCTATAAAGACACCCTATGGAGGGGAAATTCTCAACCTGATCATCTTGCTCAGGATAAGAAAGCATTCATTGGTGCAAACAGACATTTGAGCCTCAGTAATGCAGCATTTTGTGGCCATGTTGAATGAAATCAGGATTATCGGATTCAATTGAGTTGCACTTTCAGAATATGGTTTCGTTGTATAAGGTTATGGATTTGAAGAAGTTCATTTTCATAGTACAGTGGCCGCATCCTTTCTACTTAGGTAATACACAATCTGTAGGTGGAAAAGGGGTGTTTTCTTCTAACTTTCAAAATGAGCAAGTGCAAATATAACAGTGCCTTATGATTCTAGTTATCATGCCTGACCAAATATAGTTGTACTTATTGTAAGTAAGAAATAAACTTTCTTGTTATCTAACAGTACCTCTTCTGTAGATACTTTATGTTGGAGTGCCCTCGACTATTAATCACTCGGTAGGGCTTAGACAAAGCAAAGACAAGGGAGGATCAGTGGCTGCAGACTATCTCAAATTGTCTGCATCCATTACCACAGAGGTGAAGGTAGCAAGTATCACAAGGAGTGCTGATCTGGGAAAATACCTCTAATTCAGAGTTGGAAAGAAGGCATTTTTATCACTGCAAAATATTTTGGTTGATCTGAAAGTAAACAGGCCAGTTTGGGACATAACAGTTTTCTATGAGAACATTAGTGAAGCAGCTTTTGTATTTTACACTCACTGCTTCACAGTCATATTAACTAATGTCAATTTTTTGATAACTGTTTTGATAAATATGCAAACAGTTGTGGCTGGACGTGATGTCCTTCTTGTATTATTAGGTCAGTGTAATGACCATTATACTACTATGCCTTTTCATCATAAAATTGCTGAAGAAACTAGTTTTTTTGGGCATCCCCATGACCTTTTGAAATGGCAAATGAGAACAAGTCTTGACTGAAATATTGTAACATTAAAAAAGCAATTTCTTACAAGTCAAAACTCTGTGACTGAAGTTGTTATTAAGCGGGTGTTTATTAGGTTTTGTTTTTGCTTATAGGTTTATTTAACTGAAAAGTCCAGTTTAGCGATTTTTCTGCACGGTCACGAGCCTGAAATATTCTCCGAAAACTTGTCGTTACTTCAAAAGCATTCCTTCTAATTAGCAACGTGTCTGCCTGATTGGCAGAGTAGCACAACAGATGGTATTACGTTTGGCTGTAAAGAATGCACTGAAGAAATAAAATAACTCAAGATAATCCTGAACTTAAAAATACATTAACACTGGGGAGAAGAAATTATAATTAGAAAACTATTTCTGCCAAGAATTCGAGTTTCTTTTCCCAACAAATAATAACCCCAAGCAACACTGATATATCCAAGTCTCAGTAATTTCTGACAGTTCCTGTGGACTCCAGCTGAATTACAGGAATTGGATTTTCAGGATTTAAAGTCCATACATCTAGATGAGATTGAATCCTATGTCCTGTCTCAAAATAATTCATTCTCCTTTTCAATTAACTAATGTACCTTCTTTTCCTTGACAGTGTCTTCCACCTCTGCACAAACCACACTTCCAGTTAGAACTGGGATGTAAATTTATTCCTATTCCTTTCACAAATTTTGAATACAATCTGTGACTGCGAGCTCATGATTCTGAATTAAACCCTAATCTGCATTTTTCTTCAGTTTTAGGTGATCACCTGCTGTCATAGTTCGATGGGCATAATTATGGAATTACGAATGACTGATACATCACAACCAGATAAAAATGTTGCAAAAAACAAAATGTAACCATTGTTGCACTACAGAAACATTTTCTCATCAAAGAAAAAGATTATTATAGTCATAGATTCTTAAGGTTCTGAACAAGATAACCATGGCAATTCCAAGGTCTGATTAGACAAAATAAATTTACATTAGAAGATTAACTTAGGCTGCTTTTCAAACCATGTTTCATCTTGTTGCATCCAATACTTTGCATTTGGTTCCCACTTCCAAAACAAATGACTGGGTTTCATACATGGGCAGTATTTCTATCCACGCACCCCCTGCAGCATTAAGGTTTGCGGCAAGACTGTTGACTGACTTACACTGCAGTTATGAGGCCATCATTTGGTTTGAGCCCAGCATTCAGCTTCTATCTGCAGAATCTCCTCGTATTCATAGATTCAGAGAGGTCCACAGCACAGAAAAAGGCCCTACAGTTCATTGAGTCTGGGCCATTTGTGAACAACCACCTATCTACTCCAATCCCATTTTCCATCACTTGGCCCATAGCCTTGTATGTCTTGTCACTATAAGTGCATATCTAAATATTCGTTAAATGTTTCTGCCTCTACCACTCATACGAGCAGTGAGATCCTGATTGCCATCACCCTGTGAGTGAATACATTTTTCCTCACAACCTCTTTAAACCTCCTCCCTTTAGCTTAAATCTATGTCCCCCAATCATGGATCCCTCCACCAAGAAGGAAAGTCCCTTTTTCTCTACATTGTACATGTCCCTCATAATTTTATACATCTCAATCATGTCCCATAAGCCTTCTCTGCTCCAAGGAAAACAACCCCAGTATATCTAATCTCTCTTCACAACTAATATTCTCTAGTCCAGACACCATCCTGGTGTAATTACATTCTTTCTATAATGGGGATTCCAGAATTGAAAACAATACTCAGCTGTGGCCTAAAAAAGTTTTATAATGCTCCAGAATTACCTCCTTGCTCTTAAAATCTATGTCTCAACTAACAAAGGCAAGTACAATTGATTCTGCTATAACGTGTGTTTCTTCAACACGAATTTGCTTTTATGTGATTGAAGAATTTAGACCGTTATTTTAGATCGTGAACTTTCTTTATTTCCGTATTGGCTATAACGCAATTCTGGCCCCATTAGTTTAAATGGCATGGCTATTGCACGATTTTCTTCTCATGCGAGATTGCATAAGAACAGAACTATCACATTATATCAGAACTGACACCCTTATGGGAGTATTGGATATGCACACCAAGTGCTCTGATCCTTGGAGCTTCCAGAGTACTGCCCTTCAATATGTGTTCCCTTGCTTTCTTTGTTCTGTCCAAGTGAATCACCTCACACTTATCCATTCTTCCATAGGCCAACAACATGGCTACTAGCCATCAGGATAGCCAATAGCACCAGTGGGAGTGGTGGTCACCAGTTATTGGCAAGTTACAATGGAGCTTGGAATTCAAGACATTGGGAATGCTTGGCTTCCTGCTGAGGGGTTTGTGTGGAGTAGGGCATGAAGGTGGTCAAAGAGGACAAGGACGGCAAATGCAGAAGTAAGATAACTCGATGGCGGGGAGGACAGCTTCCAATGTTCACAGGTGGCCAATGAGAACTGCCAGGCTGTATGCTTGGTGAGACTCTTGCCAGTTAAAATCCCAAAGGCAGCAGAAGAGTGCCTTAAGCGGCTGTTAAATGGCTATCTAAGATTCTTCTTTTGTCTATAGGCTGGCAGGACTCCCACCATCTCTCTTTTCACTGTAAAAATTGTAAGCTGGTAGATGTCAAGAATGATGCACCTGCTAATTAGGCATGGTGTCCAGTTTTATTGGCTCAAAAGAGTCTTAAAGAAAGAATGTAAAATACACAACAGTGTATAGGTTAGTGTCAAATACTTAGTAAAAGTGTCCCTTAATAAAGCAACTGTTTATAATTGGAAAATATCATTGATCATAATACATAAGTTGACATTGTATAAGACAACCTCTGTTTATAGACACTCGAATCTATGTTGAGGGTTAGATCCACCTTATAATTTGGCTTATGGGATCAAGTAGGCAATGCAGATGACATTACGGAGAAAATACATCTGAATTTAAGACACGCCCACACAAAACAGATTCCACATGGCAACTTATAAAGAGCTTTTTTTCCTTCATATTCAAAATGGCAAATACCTACACCAACAGTTCACCTTTTACAAGCACAGTATACATTGTATATGTCAACCCAAGGTTTCAGAATGATTTTTCTAAATTTCAAAGACCGACTCATACAGGACAATCTATAGTTAACAAAATAGAGCAAAATTAACACAGTTAAATAGCATTGTTCAAACCATGTTTTAAGATTAAAATTGAAGTATGTACTTTTGTAATACAGGGCTAGTATTGTAATAAGCAATACTAAGAATAGGAGAAAAAGAAAAATGCTAAAAAGGAGGAATTTAAAATAACCATGATCACTAGAAAACGTGCATCTAGAAAACTAATGGAGTGAAAGTTTGACAAGTCACCTGAATCTAGTGGCCTGCATCTTTGGGCCTTAAAGGAAATATCTGCAGATATATCAGGGTTTGGAAAGGGTCCAACAAATTGCAAAACTGCAAATGTAACAAGGAAACCAAAGTTGATTTACCCTAAAGTTTATCACTGGGAAAACGCTAGAACCCTTTCTTAAGGTGATAGGAAGAGGATAATTAGAAAATTGAAATAAAATCCAAAAGTTCCAAAAAGTTTGGATTTTCAAAAGACATTTCTTAAGGTTTCACATAAAGGTTATTGCACAAGATAACAGGTCATGTACATGCAAGTGATCTGTCAAAGAGTAAAGGATTGGCTAACTAACAGGAAACTAAGATTGAATATATAGGTCAGTGGTGTGATGCAATGATCAGTATTGTTCCTCAACTATTTATTCTTAACTTTATATGCCTTATAAGGTGCAATGTTATTGGGGTCAGAACAATAAGGGCTACGGCGAGATTTGTTGCAGAATCAGACAAGAAGTCTAGCCAGGCTGATCTCAACCTTGGGAGCATTTTGCTCCACCCTTTATTCATTTGCCATGGGGGAGCTAAGTTTCTCATTGGCAGCAATGAGTTACCCACCTCATTCATATTCAGCTTCTTACCTTACCAAAGTCACTAAATGAGCTAGATATTGAGAAAGCCCGACATAGAGACCTCCATGTTGGATACCAGGGTTCAAATCTCAGTGAAATGTTCCATGGACACCACCCACACACATCGTACGACCACAGGCATTGGCATCCTAGATGTGCCAGCCTCTAAGAACCTCATGGCACATCTCCGATCTACTTTCAGGATGCTTCTGCATTTCAGTGTTGCACCAGTGACTATAATTGTAGTGCCGCTGCAAGGGCACTGTTAGGGACATGAACACAGCTCATGGACTGGACCAAGCTGCATTTCTGGGTTCTCTGCCTGGTGTTATAGCATTCACTTATTCTGAGCCTACCTGGATGCTCGCACCTGGTATTGCCTTGCCTTGGCTTTGTGTGCTTTGTTCTCTCAGTTAGAGATATCAGGCTAACATTACTGCTGTCTTGCCTTGCCATCTAGCAGACACAAAAGAAGGAAGTTCATCATGGCTATAAGCATGCCTCAGTCACATCAAGGGGGATTGCCATCTGTCAAGAGGTCCCAGTACAGAAAGTTGAGGGCAGGCTCTGGTACCAGTCCAGGGGCTTAAACATAGTCAGTCAGTTGCTGGAGCAGTCATAATCAGGATGAATGATGTAAGCAGTCAAATGTCAGGAAGCCCACTACCCATTTTGACTCTTGCTATCCTGTCAAAGACTGTTTACTCCTTGGACTGAGAAAGAGGCAGCTATTAAGGGAGATATACATAGGTGGTAGAGCTATTACTTTTGGCAGAAGTGAGAAGGAATCCCGAGCATATTAGGGGGTGCTGCATAGGTCATATAAAGTTAGTGGTATCAGGGGTTGGGTTGATAATTGTGAGTGAGGGAAGAAGTGAGAGTGGTAGAGCATAAGTGTTGGTGGGAGTTTGGTACAGTGGAACAGATAGAGTGAGCATAAGTTATCAGACAGAAGATGGTAGCATTTACATTGGTGGAGTGAAGTCACTGACCTTCTTCCAACATTGCTTGAATGACATCATGGTAGGCACAGACATGGTTGCCCAAAGGAACTGTTCAGGGCCATACTTTTCTATCTTCTTCTTCTTCTTCTATTACTGTGCATTCCTCCACTGACCCAGAGCCAACCTTGGACCAGCCTGGCATATTCTAGTATCATGGCCTCCTCTGCACTATCCCATCTTGCAGAACCTCCAGTTTATTTGACTACTCTTCTATGAAGATTGTCAGAATAGTTAAATGTTTTCAGTCTAATATATCAATGCAATTGCTTTTGTTGTTGTTCTAACTTGCAGGGAGCAATTTTAACTTCAACATTCCTGTCCTTATCTGATAGATCCGACTTTATCCTTCCTGTTTAGCAGCGTATAAATATTTTCGAATAAACCTGTTCAGAGATGTTATTTCATACCCCGGAGCAAGTGGGACTTGAACCTCGGCCTCCTGGTAAAGAAGTAGAGTCATCTGGACCACAGCTTATCAAATCGACTTATCAACTGCTTTAAAAGTAAAAAAAAAACTTATTTTCAGTCTCACTCCTCTGGCATTTGATGATATTCAAGATAAGGTCTATCACTTCTTAATTTGATTAATGATTTGAATCCAAAACCTTAAGAACTTCTCTTGCAGCTTTCTGATTGTTTTTCCATAGGAACCCCTGATTAACTGTCCAGGTTCCTGGAGTTGACCGGGGCCTTTCCAACTGCTCTTTGCTCTCCTTAACTCTGCTTCCTCTGTCCTCATGCATTGAGGCTTCAGATCTGCGTTATATCACTACCACATCTGGGTTCTTTTGAACAATCTCCTTACTTATCACTGCCCCGCTTGCTGTTGAGGAATGGTACAATAGTATCTTGTAGATAATGCATTTTCTCTGCAATGCAAAGTACACAATGTGCATAGCACAGTGCAATTATAGTTAAACACAGATTACAGGAGTTGATAAACATATTAATAGAATAATTATCAATATTAATATACTTTAAAATCTATTTTTCACATTGTACGAAATAAGGTCATTTGTTTCCTACCATGTTATTGGCACACTTTAGAACGATATATATGTATCATAGAGTCAGAGAGGTGTATAGCATGGAAACAGACCCTTCGGTCCAACCCGTCCATGCCGACCAGATATCCCAACCCAATCTAGTCGCACCTGCCAGCACCTGGCCCATATCCCTCCAAACCCTTCCTATTCATATACCGATCCAAATGCCTCTTAAATATTGCAATTGTACCAGCCTCCACCACATCGTCTGGCAGCTCATTCCATACATATACCATCCTCTGCGTGAAAATATTGCCCCTTAGGTCTCTTTTATATCTTTCCCCTCTCACCCTAAGCCCTCTAGTTCTGGACTCCCTGATCCCAGGGAAAAGACTTTGTCTATTTGTCCTACCCATGCCCCTCAGAATTTTGTAAATCTCTATAAAGTCACCCCTCAGCCTCCGACGCTCCAGGGATAACAGCCCCAGCCTGTTGGGCCTCTCCCTGTGGCTCAGATCCTCCAACCCTGGCAACATCCTTGTAAATCTTTTCTGAACCCTTTCAAGTTTCAGAACATCTTTCCGATAGGAAGGACACCAAAATTGCACGCAATATTCCAACAGTGGCCTGGCCATTGTCCTGTACAGCCGCAACATGACCTCCCAACTCCTATACTCAATACTCTGACCAATAAAGGAAAGCATACCAAACGCCTTCTTCACTATCCTATCTACCCGTGACTCCACTTTCAAGGAGCTATGAACCTGCACTCCAAGGTCTCTTTGTTCAGCAACACTCCCTCGGACCTTACCATTAAGTGTATATGTTCTTAGTTTATTTTACAATTGTGTCTGAAATGGCAGTACAGAAACCAGCAGCATTCAAACAAAGACTGTCTATGTTTTGGACATAAACAGAAAATAATTTTGTACATCAATTTTCTGCATTGATACAAAAATATTCCTTTAGAACAATCATGTAAATCTTTACATGTAATTTACTTATTGAACCTCCTGCTTTACCATCTATTTTTTTTTTATCTTTCGTATGTAGAAATTAATCAGAAAACTGATTTCTGTAAACAGGATCCTCTGAGTATATTTGGTCCATGAGCATCCAAAAGCAGGACAATATCAGAGAGGTCTAAGAGCATTAAGGACAATGCTTGAGACTAGAACAGGGAAAAGAAGGGGAGGAAACTAAAACCATAAAATGAGTAAAAAACAGATGTCCCTCAGCTTCCATCCATTGCTCTCAAATGTGTACATTTGCGCATGGATTTTCTGGGATGTTGGTCCTTTTTTAAAGCAAACATTCTGCGAGGCAGCTGTTCACTCAACATCTATTAACAATACATTGGTCCCACAATGTACCTGTCTGCATGGAAACAATGATGAAGAATTGTTCACTTGAAAATATATCTGTATTATAAAACCTGGCTGTGAAGTTGTGTGATGCCATTCCACTTTCTCAAATGTTGCTACTATTCACCATGTCCTTTGCATATTTTTTCAGGTATATATCCTAATTTACCAAGATAGCACAGAGAAAATCTGACAAGTGGAAACAAAAAGTATGGGGTGGGCTTACAGTTATGGTGGCATGATATGGAAATTTAATCAAAAATATTCTCTTTGTAGCATTCAGTAATGTTACAGCTGTCAAGATACAAACATTTTCTTCAGACAACATTAATACATGGAACATATATTCAAAATGTTTGGCTGTGGCTGCTAAGGACATTTTCCTTTTGTTACTAAGGAAACATGTTGAATGGATAATGACATCTTAAATTATATTCAAACACAACAACTAACTCTTCAAAGTACTAATTACTCTGTCCTTTAAAGCTTTTCATTGGGTTTATATATTGTGCTTCATACAATGAAACAATTGCTGCATCAGGTTATGTCAGATAGTGTGCAGTCAGTGGAAGCTACATTAATAATAGCAGTTTATGGAAATACCATTCTATTATGGTAATAATGTTACATTATTTTAATTTAAAATGGTTAGAAAATAAATTTTAAATCAGTTTGACAAAATAAAATTCTTTTCATATTGAAATAAACAAAACAAACTCAATTTTTAAAAAATGACAACTGAACTGGCAGGGATTAACAATTATCTATGATCATTTTAACTGCAAAATTATCCAAGCAGTAACAGCAGTTTAAAAGTAATTTCCTTTGTCCCTTATTTCAAGTTGTACTTTCTAAATAATTACACAAAATCATTTTGAAATAACTATTAAGAGTGCAAGCTGCACAAAAAGCACTTTAAGCCTCAGTTTCAAATAGGAGAACATGTGTGCAGGAGAAGGACCGAAAGGTGGATTCGGCATCAGTTATGCTGAGCCCAACCTGATCCACCAGTTTCTGAAGGCCCTCATAAGGAGCAGAATCTCTTTCTTACCTTTGCAGAGTTATCTGTGTTAGAGGGACAAGGTTACCCTGAATGGGAGTCATTGTGTCTTTAGTCTAACAGTGGCCTGGAAGAACTTTGGAGGTCAGGTCACTATGTTCAACAGGCACGCTGCAGTGATATGAGTAGGGGTAAGCATTTGATGTCGAACAAAGAAGGGGCTTGAATTTTCACAAACAGTTTCCACAGACAATTTTTTCTACAGTTGATTTGGTCCTCTTATCAAGGGACTATTTTTATCTATAAGTGAGTGTGGTTTTGATGTTAGATTAGAGTGATGCTGGAAAAGCACAGTAGTTCAGGCAGCATCCGAAGAGCAGGAAAATCGGTGTTTCGGGCAAAAGCCCTTCATCAGGAATAGAGGTAGATTGCCTGCAGGATGCAGAGATAAATGAGAGGAGGGTGGGGTGGGGAGAAAGTAGCATAGAGTACAATAGGTGATTGGGAGTGGGGATGGAGGTGATAGGTCAGGGAGGAGGGTGGAGTGGATAGGTGGAAAGGAAGATAAGCAGGTAGGACAGGTCATGAGGGTGGTGCTGAGCTGGAAGTTTGGAACTGGGGTGAGGTTGGGGAAGGGGAAATGAGGAAACTAGTGAAGTCCACATTGATGCCCTGGGGTTGAAGTATTCTGAGGTGGAAGATGAGGCGTTCTTCCTCCAGGCGCCTGGTGGTGAGGGAGCGGCAGTAAATGAGGCCCAGAACCTCCATGTCCTCGGCTGAGTGGGAGGGGGAGTTGAAATGTTAGGCCACAGGGCAGTGTGGTTGATTAGTGCGGGTGTCCCAGAGATGTTCCCTAAAGCACTCTGCTAGGAGGCATCCAGTCTCCCCAATGTAGAGGAGACCGCATCGGGAGCAACAGATACAATAAATGACATTGGTGGATGTGCAGGTAAAACTTTGATGGATGTGGAAGGCTCTTTCGGGGCCTTGGATGGAGGTGAGGGAGTAGGTGTGGGCGCAGGTTTTACAATTCCTGCGGTGGCAGGGGAAGGTGCCAGGACAGGAGGATGGGTTGTTGGGGGGGGTGTGGACCTGACCAGGTAGTCACGGAGGGAATGGTCTTTGTGGAAAGCAGAAAGGGGTGGGGTCCATTTGGAGGTGGCAGAAATGTCGTCGGATGATTTGGTTTACGCGAAGCTTGGTAGGGTGGAAGGCGAGCACCAGGGGGGTTCTGTCCTTGTTACGGTTGGATGGGTGGAGCCTGAGTGCGGAGGTGCGGGATGCTGACAAGATGCTTTGGAGGGCATCTTTAACCACGTGGGAAGGGAAATTGCAGTCGCTAAAGAAGGAGACGATCTGGTGTGTTCTGAGGTGGAACTGGTCCTCCTGGGAGAAGATACGGTGGAGGCGGAGGAATTGGGAATATGGGTGGTTTATGCGAAGGTTGGTAGAGTGGAAGATGAGCACCGGGGGGTTCTTTCCTTGCTACAGTTGGAGGGGTGGGGTCTGAGGGCGGAGGTGTGGGATGTGGACGAGATGCGTTGGAGACATTTCAGCCACCTCCAAATGAACCCCACCACCAGGGATATATTTCCCTCCCCATCCCTTTCTGCCTTCCACAAATACCATTCCCTCTGTGACTACCTGGTCAGGTCCACGCCCCCCAACAACTCACCCTCCCGTCCTGGCATCTTCCCCTGCCACCGCAGGAACTGCAAAACCTGTGCCCACACCTCCCCCCTCACCTCCATGCAAGGCCCCAAAGGAGCATTCCACATCCATCAAAGTTTTACCTGCGCATCCACTAATATCATTTATTGTATCCGTTGCTCCCGATGTGGTCTCCTCTACATTGGGGAGACTGGATGCCTCCTAGCAGAGCGCTTTAGGGAACATCTCTGGGACACCTGCACCAATCAATCACACTGCCCTGTGGCCTAACATTTCAACTCCCCCTCCCCCTCCCCCTCTGCCAAAGACATGGAGGTCCTGGGCCATGGAGGCGGTCGGGTTGTTAATGGGATGCTATGCTGCATGAGAGGAATTTAGCAGAAAAGTTATTATATGTTTCAGTTATACAACGTATTGCTAAGTTTACTATTGAATACTGTACGTGTTTTCCATTTTTAAAGAAGGATGAAATTTCACCACAGGCAGTTCTGAGGATGTTTACTAGATGGAAACATAGAATGAGTGCTGTTTTATGAGGATAGGATGAACAGACTGGGTTTGTTTCCATGGCATTAAGAAGGGTGAGTGGTGATTTGATTAAAGTATATAAGATCCTGAATGGTCTTTGCACAAACATGGAAAGGATGATTGTCTTGTGGGTTAGTCCAGTACTAGCAAGCACCATATTAAAATTAGGGATCATCCTTTTAGGACAGGGATGAGAATCTCTTTCTATGAGAGAGTTGTGCAAATTTGCAACTCTCTGCCTTAAAAGATTGCAAGGTAATTTAATTCTTGTTAAGGCAGAGGTGAATAGCTTCATGTTTGGCAAAGGAATGAAAGGTTATTGGTAGTGGACAGGAATGTGGCATTTGTAACACAAACAGATACTTTCTTCAGTGGTGGAACATACCTGAAGGGCTATCATTTCTAAATCTACTCTTATTTCATATTTTGCATGTTGATGATAAATATCATTCTGCTTTCCTCATAATCTAGCCAGTTTAGAACTTGTATGGATCATAATAGGGCACATTCTGGCTTTTGTATTGGAATTAGGGACAATGATATTTTGGGGTTATGGAAGTTTTGCTTTGTTTCTTCATGATAAGCTGCTTGGGCCAATGTTACATAACCTTTCATAAAGTGGGTATGCCAAGATCATGCGTTGCTGTCTGTGATGTGAATTGTACAGGCAGGCAATGAATCACATACATCTGCACTCCAAGATTGGATGCTGCATAATTTCTAGCTTGAGATATATGACTGCTTTCTACAAAATTGGCAAAACCTATAACCACAAGAAATATTTTAACGTGATCATTCAGAAATGTAACATTAGAGTAAAAACTGCAAGCTAAATTTAGTTTGTCTCTGTCAATGTTGCATAAGTTATTTTAAAATTCACATTTTGAAATCTTTATACTGCTTGCACTCCAGCCTGACAATCACAACATTGCTGTGCATCAGAGACTGGAATGATCCTTCATTAAAACAGGAAAGAATATGCCTATAGGTCACAGGTTTGAGATGCCTACTGTGATCTCTGTGGGTGGAATTCAATTATGACAAAGACCCACGTTCTGAGGCTAATGAACAAAGTGTAGCTGCAGCTGAACTTTCAAGTCAGACAAAAAACCCTGTTCAAACAGGGCAAATAAATTGTCAAGTTCAGTTAAGAGTTTGTCATCGTTGTTTCTGATTTACTCAAATGTGGAAACAACTATGCAGTATGAAGGTATATAGCATTAAAAATAAATACTTTAAAGCAAGTTACAAAGGAGGAAGTTTGATAAGTTCTGATTATCTTTATTCTGACCAAAAGTATATTGCTCTTTTGACAGCTCACCTGTTAGAGGACAGGGTGAATATAATTTCTTTAACTTTGAAAGTGGAAAAATAAAATTCAGTTAAACTAAATATCAAAAAAGTTATTTTTTTACTCCATTTGTTTTGAATAATTCCATTGTTTTATTCTTATTAAGGATTATTATTATTCACTCGGCTTTGATTTTTTTCACCAGTACATAGAAAGGCTATTCTTGAAGTTATAGGAAGACTTAATCCAATCCTCCAACTTGGCACCGCCTATCTGGTCCATCCACTCCTCCGTCTAAATACCATCACCCACCCCTGCAACTCCCTATCTCCTTTCCAGCTATCTTCTCCCCACCCCTACCATCCTATTTATCTCTCATCCCCCTTCCCCCTACCCACCACATTCCTGATGAAGGGCTTATGCCACAAACATTGATTCTCCTGCTCTTTGGATGCTGCCTGACCTGCTGTGCTTTTCCAGCACCACACTTTTCTTCTCTGATCTCCAGCATCTGCAGTCCTTACTTTTTCTTGTGTACATTGTATGACAATATGACATAAAATCAATGCGTTTACGACTTATTTTTATGCATATTTATGTGATCTACAATTCTATATAAAGGAGACACATGACATTCTTATTCCACTTTTACAGGAAATTACCTGTTCTCATATGACAAGATTATTACAATTTCAGTTTGTAAGTTTGTAATGTACCTGTCCCTTTACTATTGGGAACAATGGAGTTTCATGTGACTTGTTCTGAATTCTATCTGGTAAGAAACAGAGATGGCTCAGCTGTTAGAGGCTAAAGTGGGGGATAAGAGGGTGCAGAAGATGTTCAAACCCGTAAGTAACAACCAGAGTTGTTGTGCTGATGTTGGATAGACTTATAAACTAGAACTTTTACTGACATATCATTTATAGTGATAGAGAAGAAGTGAGCATCACTTTTGCATTTGATTGCTCCTGTGCAAAAATTTGAAGCGTCAGCAGTGAGCATTAGAAATTTGTGCGATCGTGGGGTGGGGAAACTTCTCAATGGTAAAACCCACCTTCTGTTGACAATGCAGCAGGTATGGGTAGATGAAAAAAACAACTTCCTGGACAAAGGATTGCTTTTCATTGTGGCCACAACTGTCCTTCCCATTTCCATTGCTATTAACACAACATTGGGAGCAAAATGACACGGTATTTTTCATAGCTAAATTTTATTTGTAATAATTTCACACTCCATTGACTTCATCTTATTCATGCTTGCATTAGTGTTATTCATTTAGACGAGCTTAGTCAATGAGCTAAGTGTACAGATACACCACATGTTTGACACACATTGATGGTTGGAGAAGAAATTATGTTGTGATTTTGCAATCACATTATATTGAATGTTCATCTAAGTATCCAGTGTTGGACTCACCAGAGAGCGCTCTCAGCAGGAAAAATAGATGTGTATTAGGTGAACTCAAAGCCCTGAAAAGACTCTTCCAGCCAACAACCTGAAAATAATCTGTACTCACGCCATCCTTTAGGCCCCACTATTTTTATATCTTGTTTGACTGTTCCCAGCATTCTACAAAACACCCAAAGTTTTCTTAAAAAATCCCTGCACCTTACAGCCAGGTCAATTGGCAAGATTCTAAGAGAGAGAGAGAGAGAGAGAGAGAGAAGCAGCAGAGATAGAAGCAGCCAGTCTGCATTGCTCACCGTGCAGAATTTAGATAGGAGCTCATGTTTGGATTAAAGGCACCACGTTTGTGAGAATTTAAATGAAGCAGGAAGATTTGCTTAGCTTTGTTTAGAAGGAAGAATCCTCAGCCTAAATCTCGCCAAGGAAGTCACTTTGGTGTTTATAAGTTACTTAGTTGGAAAAAGGAGAAGTAACTAAGCAATTGAGAACTGACAATAGCTTTGACTTATCCTTAGAGATCGAAGTGTCTAGTAAAGTACAAGATGGAGTAAATAAAGATTAACTAAGGAGGGGTATTTTTGACCATGTCAAGAATTAAATGAGGGAATATTTCTGTATTTAGAAAGTAGGTTACTTATTGAATTGTGTTTAGATAATATGTGTCCCTTCTAGTCCATCTCTTGAAATTCTATATCCTTTTAACATATATGGTCTTAATGGGGATCACAACAAAATTCTTTTGGACACAGCTTTATTTAAAGAGCACTGTGATTTACTAAGTGTACCAAGAGACTTTGCTATCAAGGCACAAACCTGGTAGGTGTGTGATTCTGCAAGATTATCATCAAGCTGCAAGGTTGAAAATGAGCCAAATTATATAGATTGTACTATTCTGCAAATGGATTAAAGAAAATAGCTTCTGCAAATAGAGTAAAGATCTAAGATTAAGAAAAACAATGAACATTGGTTCCGGTTCTTCACAACTGAACTTTTCTCCAGTTAAATTCTGGGTAATTAAAGCATTGTCTGCAGTCCTCACTACCCTCACTTGTGTGCCATCTCACAACTCATATGTTACAGTTGCATTTATTATCCTCTCCAAACAGTTCAAGTGAATGAAGTTCAAGACAGGTGAATAGACTTGAAAGCTAAAAACCACACCAAGCAGAGGTCAAGCAGTAAGAGTATACTCTCAGAACGAGTGTTTGAGTGCCAACCACTCACTTCGAAAATGTTGGAGCTATTCATTTCCAGTTTGCCAGTTTCACTTAAGAAACATAGTTGACCATTAGAAAACCTGTGTTTTGGTCAGGTTACTGTGGTCAGTTAATTGTGGAGTTAAGTATTCAAATTACCAAAGGGAATTCTGCTCTCCTGCAAATCGGCCTGGGTTAAACCCAGAAGGAAATTACATCAAAAAACAAAAACAGAAATTGCTGGAAAAGCTTAGCAGTTCTGAGAGAGGTTCACTGAACCTGAAACATTAACTTTGATTTTTCACCACAGATGTGAGCAGACCAACTGAGCTTTTCCAGCAATTTTTGGCTTTGTTTCTGATTTCTAGCATCAGTAGTTCTTTCGGTTTTTATTTAGTAAATTGCGTCATATGCAAATCCTGATACTAATTCTCAGTTTTCGCACAAATCCACATCTTCTTTATGTTTAAAGTTCTGCCTGCAGTGTTACAACAGTACTCTTTCAGTATGAACAAGACAGAGCAAGCAGCTTTGTATGTTTCACAATAGCCCATCTTTTGAATGTAATTTATCATGTAATGAGATGAAAAGCATTTTATGATGAATTTTACTTGTACAGAAAGATGAGTAAAGACTTTGAGAACCCAATTCATATAGAATTTCACAGTCACAGTCTTTCCACTTTACTGGGTTTAGACCTAGGCCCAAGGTGAGAGACTTAAATAATATATAGATTACTGCTAACAATTATAACACATGAATGTTTAATGCATCTAGAAGACATTCCTATGATTGTTGTTTTTACATAAATAATGCATTATTTTAATGAAGGAAATCACACAAATTCATTAAGTCTCAATAAGTCAACTGCCAAAATTTCCAGGCCATAACATTTATGGATAACATTTTTCAAGAGAAAGAATAGTGCTTTGAACAATAATCATCAATATTAAAAAGATGTGAAATCTCCAACAACTTCTGGTGGCTGTTCATGCACAGATTAACAGGAAGGTGTTGTCATATTTGCAGTGATATGTGTTAATGATAAATTAACATTATCTCATCTTAAAGTTTTCTTTTACAAAGTACACGTGAGGTGAGGGAAGAATAACAGCCCTTGACATCAAGGTCAATTTCAACCTAGTATGGCATCAAGGAATTTCTATCCAAACTGGAATCAATGTGTATCAAAGGGCAAAATTGGTTGGAGTCATACCTGTATCCACAGTTCTTTCAGTTTTTATTAAGATATTTGTGGTTGATGGAGGTCAGTCATCTAAACTCCAGGACATCATTTCATGAGCTCCTTGGGGTAATGTCCCAGAACAAACTTTCTTCAGCTGCATCATTAATGACCTCTCATCTGTCATAAATTTATAAAATAATGAGGGATATATATAGAGTTAATGGTAGTTGTCATTTCCCTAGAATGGGGGATTTCAAGACTAGGGCACATTTTTAAGGTAGAGGCAAAAGATTTTAAAAAGACATAGGGCAATTTATTTACACAGAGAGTGGTTTGCATGTGGAATGAACTTCCTGAGGAAGTGGTGGATGTGGGTACAATTACAACTTTTAAATGACCTTTGGATAAGTACATGAATAGGAAAGGTTTGGAGGGATAAATGGAAGGAAGTCACAAGTGGGAGTAGTTTAGTTTGGAATTATATTCATCATGGACTGGTTGGACTGAAGGGTCTGTTTCCGCTATAACTCTATAAGGTCAGATGTGGGGTTGTTCACTGATGATTGCACAAAGTTGAACGTAATTCATGATTCCTCAGATATTGAAGCAATCCATATTCAAATACAACAAGATCTGGACAACATCCAGGCTTGGCTGACAAGTGGTAAGCAACATTCACACTGTACAAATGTGCAGTGACCATCACCATCCCTTGATAATCAATGATTTTACCATCACTGAATCCCCCCACTATCAAAATCCTTGGGGTTAACATTGACCATGAACTCAACTGGATTCATCATAAAAGTAAAGTGGCTACAAGAGCATGAGAGAGGCTAGGAACACTACATGGAGTAACTCACCTTATGACTCCCCAAAGCCTGATCACGATCTACAAGGAACAAGTCAGGAGTGTGATGGAACATTCCCCATTTGCCTGGATGCGTGCAGCTCCAAAAACACTCAAGAAGCTTGCCAGCATCCAGGACAAAATAGCCTGCCTGGTTGACAGCGTATCCACAAGCACCTCCTCCCTCCACCAGTAACACTCAGTAGCAGCAGTAGCAGTGCTATTCACAAGATGAGCTGCAGAAATTCACTAAAAATCATTGGACAACACTTTCTAAACCCACAATCACTTCCATCTAGAAGAACATCAAAATCAAAGCCAGTATGTGGTGACTCCAGTTTGATCTTGCCTCCTCCAGACCACCACTTTGGACACAATATACCAACATCGCAGGGCATGTTTCATGGGTCCATGCCCACAGACATTGAGATTTGTTGTAGTCCAGGCTAAACACCCTCAAGACATATCCAGGAGATAGCCTAGACCCTAATTTTTATGTTATTTAATCACTTTGTTCCAGATGTGATTTGATTGGCCAATCTATCAGGCTTTAAGCAAAACATACTTTATTCTTACACCAAATAACCACAGTTAAATTACAAACAAAAATAGAATTGGCATAGCTTTAACTCTATTGAAGTATTTAACCAAATAATAATGACTGCTTACAAAACTACTACTCATCAACTGTTCCAATATAGCAGCATACCATAATTACACCCTTGACAAAGGCAAATTCAGCAAAACAGATTTCCCTCCCTTGCTACTTCTTCCAGTCCAGGAGGAGGAATACCAACAGAACCAATCTAGAAGCACAGAGAAAGCTCAGGCATTTTGCAGGAGCAGAGAGAGAGAGCTGTATCTAGCAGCTCCAACTTCAAAAGTCCCAACTTCAACAACTGAAAGCAAAACTAAAATTCTGGGTCTGTGAGAGCTTCTTTTGTCTAATTTAAAAATCCTAAAACTATTTACTCTGTTTTCCACGAAGTAGACACCTCAACATCAGGTTTACAATACCCCACTTCAAGAGAACCAAGACAGACAAATCTCTCTTAAAGGCACATATCATACATCTAATATGTGCCAGCCTCTGTGCAATATCATGGCTTATCTCGATCCTCTTACAATATAATGCACTTTAATGCTGCATTTGGAGCACACTAGTACCTATCACTGGATAGCTCTCAGGACCACTTACCATGCAGGAACAGGCACTCAATCTACAGACTGGACCAGGCTGCACCCTCAAGAAAATTAATTTGCTCTCTGAGCACGCAGTTATTTTGTATCTACCTGCATGTTGAATATTGTGGAGTATACTTCTATTTAGCAGATAGGCACAGAATTAAGTGCAGCTGTTCTCAAATCTCCAAGTTAAAAAAAATTCCAACACCAAAAAGCAATAAATTCAAAAAAATAGCCTGGACTTCAAAGGATAAATTGATGAAGACCACACAAAGCCCTGAGATCTAATTTCAGACATCTTTCATATAACCTCACTTTATTGGTCATGTGCAATTAGTATTCATTTAACTTATTTTCAAAATATTTCTGATTTCACTAAATCTGCATACGAAATTGAATTTAAGTGACAAATTTCATTCACATGCTTTCTCGAATAACATTACAGTTATATATTTTATATGACAAGATTTGCAATACAGGAGATCATAATGCTATAAACAAATAGATTCAGATCTTATTAACAGCTTATTCAAATCTCTTCTTTGAACAAATTTCTTGAAAATCATGGTTGAGTTATAAACATTAGTTAATTATCAGTCACTTCTGATTCACAGTGAAAAATACATTTACATATATCCCCAGCACTGACACCTCTGATAACATAGATATTGTCCCTGTCCCTCACTCCTTCCATTGCTCTAATGCTAAAAATCTGTCGCTAACATCCTCTATAATTTTATCAGACTCATCTGTTTCACAACCACAATGAAAAGACCTGTTTACATATATCCACTGCATCTTACAGCTTTAACAATTTAAGTGTTAGAAGAAATCAAACATTCAGGAATATCTGCCTGTTTACAATTTGTTGAGCAGCAAGTTGTTAAAGTTCCACTTTGCCCACAAATATACTCTGCTATTTGGATTGCTTCATTTTCTTTACATATTGAAAAGTCATTACAGATGTTACAGCCACCAGTTGCCTTTTGTATATACAATCTGAAGGATTTACATTGTTTATGATTTCCCCGAGCAGAAGATTCTGGTTGTGTGACGCATATGAGAAAGAATGAGATTGTAGAGATCCACAAGTTCTCAATGATTATAGATTACTTGATTCATAACTATAAAAATATTGCATAAAGGAACATAATGGAGAATATTATAAAATACACAACACATAAGGACACATACATTATATACCTGAGAAAAAGCAAATGCACTTACTGCGTGCTTTTATACACCTTGTCATATTTATTCACATAATACTGAAAATTCTATGTTAAGACAAATCCGTTTCTAGTAAACAGTTGTTCTGAACATTAAAATATTCAAATACTGACTAACACAATATTCCATTTTAATGTATTTTTCCTCTCTGTGGAACAATTCCCACAGAGGTTTGATAAGTAATATTTTAACATTTTTCAACTTTGACTGCAATTTTGGCAGAATACTTAGTTTCTTTATAAGAAGATACATAATATGGTACTCATTAATTTTAGCATTAAACAAAGACAGATATATGGTCTCATTCATATTTTTATTGTTGACTAAAGCAAATATTGTTTTGTGCCACAGAGTATGCTATTGCTATACTTCGCTTAAGCTATGCTTATACCTTGGTGAATTATTAACATTGACCTCAGACTCAAACTTAACAGTAGTTGTGTAGATGGGTGTAAGCTGAGGCAACATAACACCATTTAATCTTGTCTATAAGGACTCATCCTTCCTTTGCCAAAATAAGAAGTAAGTGGAACATTGGGTAGCAGACAGTCACTTTCAGACAAAAGAAATGGTTGCCTCACTGTTAGGGGACCATCAGAAACCTCAGTGGGGGAGGCCTATATTTTCCCTGTGAAGCCTAAAGCAGTATCTCTGCCCCACCCAGCCATCACAAATAAAGTAAGAAATGCTTTAGGGTTTTACTATTCTGTAAAATAGTTAATTGGTATATATGGAGTATTGGTATTTATGACAGTATATTTTGTGCATTTTAACATCTAGTTCTGGTGAAATTCTTAAAGATTCAACTTCTGTAGCAATATTGAGATGTTTAAGAGTTGTGTGTTAGATGTGACTTCAGGAATTACAAATCTCTAAATTCACTATAATAATTGAAAAAGCTGCTTTTATTCTTTACTTTGAAAAGATATTAAAACTCATATTAGGGAGCTTAAGTTCTTAATGCCAGTAAAAAAGACAATTCTTTGAAGAGTGTTTCTAATTATTTTTATGCCAGTAAATTACATGATCTTATTCATACATATGATGTGTAAAATTTGCAATTCGGTGAGTGCAGCTATCATAACCAGTTTAAACAAAATGTGTCAAAGGACTTGTAGCTTTGAGAAACATTTTCGCAGACAACAGTACTTGGTGGTCAGTTTAACACAATTGGCCTGAGCTTGTCTGATTTGCAGTTAATGCTTCTCATCAATTAGACAACCTCAAAGAGGACTGCAGCCTCAGACAGAAAGTGCTGAAATTACCGAGATATGCATCACTTGGCAGCTGACAATCTTTATGTTGATGCCCTCTGAAACATAAATGTGAATGCATAATTTCCTCTTCACTTTTCCTCTCTAATGTTGCATGGAGTAAAATGGATATTTGAGCAAGATGGATCACTTGAATTTCCATGAATCAAATTTTACATTGTTTTATTCTGGAATAGTAACAAACTGGCAAAGAGTCTGAGATATTAGAATGTCAATGTTCAGCTAACATTGTAAGTAATGTATTGTTGCTTTCTGTTGTGCTGTGAAAAAAAAACTGCAACCCCATTAAAACAGAACAAACCACCAACAAAATCTCAAGCTTGTAACAATGTTAATTAGTCTACAAGAAGTTGCAATAAGCCCAGAAAATATATTTCCTTGCATATTGTAAGGTTTTTGATTATTTGTGAGAAATGAGAAATGCACTAATAAAGGTAAAGTCACCACAGTCCTACTGAACCGTAGGGCTGCTCTGTCATAGAGTCATAGAGATGTACATCATGGAAACAAACCCTTCGGTCCAACCCGTCCACGCCGACCAGATATCCCAACCCAATCTAGTCCCACCTGCCAGCACTCAGCCCATATCCCTCCAAACCCTTCTTATTCATATACCCATCCAAATGCCTCTTAAATGTTGCAATTGTACCAGCCTCCACCACTTCCTCTGGCAGCTCATTCCATACCCATACCACCCTCTGTGTGAAAACCAAGTTTCACAACATCTTTCCGATAGGAAGGAGACCAGAATTGCACGTAATATTCCAACAGTGGCCTAACCAATGTCCTGTATAGTCGCAACATGACCTCCTAACCCCTGTACTCAATACTCTGACCAATAAAGGAAAATATACCAAATGCCTTCTTCACTATCCTATCTATCTGTGACTTTGTGTTCAAGGAGCTATGAACCTGCACTCCAAGGTCTCTTTGTTCAGCAACACTCCCAAGGACCTTACCATTAAGTGTCTAAGTCCTGCTAAGATTTGCTTTCCCAAAATGCAGCACCCATTAGAGAGAAATGACTGGTGTTGGCCTGACCCAATTCAGGGGAAAGGCTGAGAAGGAGAAGGAGAGTTCTTCACGATTATCTCAGCTGATGTGGGAATTGAGCAGAGGCCATTGACATCACATTGCATCACAAAGCAGCCATCTGAAATAACTGATCCACAAAGAGACTACAACCAACCAAACTACTTAAAGACAAAGCTTTGGGAAAGTTCTGGCTTTCATTATGAAACCTAAACATCGCCTTTACTGGGTTAGTATTTTGAATACTGCCTAAAAAGATGCATGCCATGCGTGAAACCAACACTGGCTGCCTCCAGGAATATCATCAAGCCTGTCTTTCTGCTGCCAAGTGTGGGCTCAGCACTTCACTTGACTGCAGTACCAAGGTTTTGAAGCCTGCACTAAGATCCTGCCCCTGAAAACATCGAGAAAACAATGTGTAACAGATAATTCAGTCTGTTGTGTCCAAGCCATCAACTCAACTAATACCAAACCCATGTGATTTCTGTTGTCCAGCAGTTTCTTTTTTCTTCGCCTTCTCTATCTATTATCCTTTTGAAAACACCAGTTGTATCTTACCCCAGGATATTTATCATAAGATCAGGTCGACAATCAGATAATGGATATTAACAGACATTACTCAACTTAACTATATTTAAAAAATAGTAAATGAGGACATCCCTGAAACTCCCTGAGACTCAGATCCCAGTTCTATGTAATTGGGGATCACAACGGCCCAGCTCCTTATGCTCAATATCCATTGTCAGAGTAAAGGTATAGTTAACCACTTATTAATTATCTCTACCTCCATTACTCCATCTCTTGCTCAAGTTTGCTCTTTGCACAAACTGTGAAGCTCATGAACGACTTATAGTATTCATACATCTTCAAAACCTCATCCCCTCAGCCCAAACACCACAAAATCTCAATGCGATATGTGGAAATTTTGCAAAGTGATTCCACCAATCTTCTTCAATATCTGTGAAGTTTCTTTTGAGCATGTAAAAGGTTGCTATGTCAAATTGCTTCTCCAAGGATGGTTTGTCCTTGCCTCTGTCATTAGTGGCTGTGTTGTCACAGTTCCTTCTTGAGGATCCGGGTAGCTGGCCATTCAATGATTGAATTACTTTAGCAAAGTCAAAGCATTCTTGTTTTTGTAAATGATGCTATTTTACATTTCAATATGATCACAGTTGTTGGAGCTACCCAAGCAAAGTGCCCTCAAAGTCCTGATTCCTAAGCCATACTTGAAGTCCCTGTTCTATTATGAGCAGAGCAAGAGCCCTGTGCAAATTTGGCCTGCTCTGTAAATTTCCTCTTCCTGTCATGTTTCTTCATGTTCTTGTGCTTGTGACACTTGGCCTAAGTGCATAGGGAATGGAGGGAAGTTGGGTTGGTAGCCTGCAGTCCATTAAAAATTGATACGGGGTCATGCCATTGTGTAATAGTGTTGAGCAGTAAGTAAGTAGGGCGGAATGAGAGTCTTCATTCATTCTCAAGAGAGTTTTAATTTGGTCACCTGACTTTCGCTTCAGTGTACTTTAGTGAACTTGTAACAAAGACAAATTATTGACAAGCTGGAAAGGATCTCTGACAATGGGCCACAATTCATCACTACCCTGATTTCTTGGAAATATGGTCATCAAAGAGGTCAATTCTGTCTCCGAGGTGAGTCAAACAAGACGAGGAAAATCATTTCAAACTCAAATTGATGCCCAGGCATTTCCATGGTCTCAATTGAAAGAAAGAGTTTCTTTGTGCTCCTGCCTGTGTGTAGCTTGGGTGGCACAGTGGAAGCTATGTCATCAAGGGAATGTCTGAAATCTGACCACCTTATAGATCACTGTGGACTGAAGATTCCCAATTTGCTCGGCCTATTTAAGGATATCCAAACAATGTGTTTGTGAGACCATCCATTATAAACAAAAAAAGACTGTTGGATGAACTCAAGGCCTGGTTAGGAGCATGAAACTGGGGTATCATAGCAATTACAGAAATGTGGCTCAGAGATGGACAGGACTGGCAGCGTAATGTTCCAAGATGCAAATGCTATAGGAAGAATAGAAAGAGAGGTAAGAGAAGATGGGAAGTGACGATTTTGATAAGGGATAGCATTGTAGCTGTACTGAGGGAGAATATTTCCAGGGAAGTTATTTGGGTGGAACTGAGAAATAAGAAAGAGATGATCACCTTATTGGAATTGTATTATAGACACCTCTAATAGTCAGCAGAAAATTGAGAAACAAATTTGTAAGGAGATGTCAGTTATTTGTAAGAATAATAGGGTGGTTATGGTAGGAGATTTTAACTTTCCAAACTGGGACTGCCATAGTGTTGAGGGTTTAGATGGAGAGGAATTTCTTAAGCATGTACAAGAAAATTTTCTGATTCAGTATGTGGATGTACCGACTAGAAAAGGTGCAAAACTTGACCTACTCTTGGGAAATAAGGCAGGGCAGGTGACTGAGGTATCAGTGGGGGGGCACTTTGGAGTCAGCGACCATAATTCTATTAGTTTTAAAATAGTGATGGAAATGGACAGAGCAGATCTAAAAGTTGACGTTCGAAATTGGAGAAAGGCCAATTTTGACAGTATTGGCAAGAACTTTCAAAAGCTGATGGGGGGCAGATGTTTGCACGTAAAGGGATGGCTGGAAAATAGGAAGCCTTCAGAAGTGAGATAACGAGAATCCAGAGACAGTATATTCCTAATACAGTGAAAGGAAAGGCTGGTCGGCATAGGTAATGCTGGATAAGTAAAGAAATTGAGGGTTTGGATAAGAAAAAGAAGGAAGCATAAATCAGTTTTAGACAGGATAGATCGAGTGAATCCTTAGAAAAGCAAAAGGCTGTAGGAGTATACTTGAGAGGGAGATCAGGGGGACACAAAGGGGACATTAGGTAGCTTTGGCAAATAGAGTTCAGGAGAATCCAAATGGTTTTTACAATACATTAAAGAAAAAAGGATAACTAGGGAGAGAATAGGACCCCTCAAAGATCAGCAAGGCAGCCATTGTGTGGAGCCACATGAGATAGGGGACATACTAAACAAATATTTTGCATGAATATTTGCTGTGGAAAAGGACACGGAAGATACAGAATGTAGGGAAATAGATGGTGACATCTTGTAAAGTGTCCATATTACAGAGGCAGAAGTGCTGCATGTCTTGAAATGCATAAAAGTAGATAAATCCCCAGGACCTGATCAGGTGTACCCTTGAACTCTGTGGGAAGTTAGGGAAGTGATTGCTGGGTCCCTTGCTGAGGTATGTGTATCATCGATCATCACAGGTGAGATGTCGGAAGACTGAAGGTTGGCTAATGTGGTTCCCCTATTAAAGAAAGGTGGTAAGAACAAGCCAGGGAACAATAGACCAGTGAGCATGACCTCGGTGGTGGGCAAGTTGTTGGAGGGAATCCTGAGGGATGTACATGTATTTGGAAAGGCAAGGACTGATTAGGAATAGTCAGCATGGTTTTGTACATGGGAAATCATGTTTCACAAACATGATTGAGTTTATTGAAGAAGTAACAAAGAGGATTGATGAAGGTGGAGCAGTAGGCGTGATCTATATGGACTTTAGTAAGTTATTCGACAAGGTTCCCCATAGGAGACTGGTTAACAAGGTCAGATCTCATGGAATACACAGAGAACTAATCACTTGGATACAGAACTGACTTAAAGTTAGAAGACAGAGGGTGGGGGTAGAGGGTTGTTTTTCAGGGTTGGAAGCCTGTGACCAATGGAGTGCTAGAAGGATTGGTGCTGGGTCCACTATTTTTCATCATTTATATAAATGATTTGGATGTGTGCATAAGAGGTATAGTTAGTAAAATGCAGATGATACCAAAATTGGAGGTGTCGTGGACAGCGAAGAAGGTTACCTCAGATTACAATGGGATCTTGATCAGATGGGCCAATGGGCTCAGGAGTGGTAGATGGCATTGAATTTAGTTAAATGCGAGGTGCTGCATTTTGGGAAAGCAAATCTTAGCAGGACTTATACACTTAATGGTAAGGTCCTAGGGAATATTGCTGAAAATGTGTTGCTGGAAAAGCGCAGCAGGTCAGGCAGCATCCAAGGAACAGGAGAATCAACGTTTCGGGCATAAGCCCTTCTTCAGGAATGAGGAAGAAGGGCTGATGCCAGAAACGTCGATTCTCCTGTTCCTTGGATGCTGCCTGACCTGCTGCGCTTTTCCAGCAACACATTTTCAGCTCTGATCTCCAGCATCTGCAGTCCTCACTTTCTCCTAGGGAATATTGCTGAACAAAGAGACCTTGGAGTGCAGGTTCATAGCTCCTTGAAAGTAGAGTGGCAGGTAGATAGGATCATGAAGAAGGCATTTGGTACGCTTTTCTTTATTGGTCAGAGTACTGAGTACAGGAGTTGAAAGGTCATGTTGCGGCTGTACAGGACATTGGTTAGTCCACTTTTGGAGTATTGCGTGCAATTCTGTTCTCCTTCCTATCGGAAGGATGTTTTGAAACATTAAAGAGTTCAAAAAAGATTTACAAGGATGTTGCCAGGATTGGAGGATTTGAGCTACACGGAGAGGCTGAACAGGCTAGGGCTGTTTTCCCTCGAGTTACGGAGGCTGAGGGCTGACGTTATGGAGGTTGAGAAAATCATAAGGGCCATGGATAGGGTAAAGAGACAAGTTTTTTTTTTTCCTGGGATGGGGGAGACCAGAATTAATGGGAATAGATTCGGGGTGAGAGGGGAAAGATATAAAAGAGACCTGAAGGGCAACCTTTTCACACAGAGGGTGGCGTGTGTGTGGAATGGGCTGTCAGAGGAAGTGGTGGAGACTAATACAATTGCAACATTGAAAAGGCATCTGGATGCATTTGTGAATAGGAAGGGTTTGGAGGGATATGGGCCGGGTACTGGCAGGTGGGACGAGATTACGTTGGGATATCTGTTCGGCATGGACGAGTTGAACCGAAGGGTCTGTTTCATACTGTATATCTCTATGACTCTAAGACTATCATTAATACAGATGTGAAAGCACTGCTCAACACAACAGCTGTTATTAAAAAAAATGGGCCACGGGGGGCAAAGTCCAGCCAGCCATCAAGATAAGGCATGCAAATCTGTGTACATTCAAAAGATTCTTGCAACTTCTTTGTTGTCGTTGCCAAATAGTGAATTGATAAGGCTGTGTAGGTCTTGATTTCTTGAAAAATGTTTTTGTTTCCCTTACCTAGATTGTGGTTGGGAAACCTTGGTAGTCAGCCGTTGTCCAGTATTTCTCTGTATATATTTCCATAACCAAGACAAATCACTTTGGCCTCAATTGAAAATTCTCAATTAAAGTATGATTCTGAGAGGCATCCTAGCAACTTCCTTTGTGTGTAATAAGGTGATTAATGACTTGCAGTCAGTTTCAAGTTTTGTTAATAGGCCTAAGATGGAGTCAGAGAATTTCTTACACACCCAATTTATTGTAAAAAGTTCTTTCTCAATATCACCATTGTTCTGTATCACTGAGGGCTTCAGATGGTGCAGTGGAGTGGTCACCAGATGCATTCATGCTGAGTCCAGATAAGATTGTGAATGATGTGCCGATTGCACCTGTTGTTGGTGGTGACTCAGCACCAGGACATTGAACAGCACAGGTATGTCTTTGATCGATGCTCAATCAGCAACACACACAACCACTTGATAAAGGAGCAGCGCTCTGAAAGCTAGTGCTTCCAAATAAACCTGTTGGACTACAACAGGGTGTTGTGTGATTTTTCACTATTAACACACAAGATGTTGATCAAAGATTGCCTGAGAGAACCATTAATTTGCTCAGTAGGTTTTGTATTATCTCACAAACCTCACCATTCTATGAACTAATCAAATTCTTTGTCTTTTCTGGGTCTGTCTCTCAACAAATCTTTTAGCTAGACTGCAATAGTCCCTTTTCGTTTATGGTCAGTTGTGATGAAGAGTCACTGGACTTGAGACACTAAGTCTACTTCCTTCCCACGGATGGTGCTGACCTGCTGAGTTTTACCAGCAATATCTGTCTTAGCACGAGTCATCGCTGGTTGGTGCCTAGGCTTCACAACAGAATATGACAGGGTATCAGTAGGGTGCATTATGGCAAAATATGACAGACCAGGTAGGCAGCTGACTTGCACCTCATTTACTACCTCCAATAATCACTCTCTCCGGCACTGTTATACTGTGTGAGGAGTGTGCACCAGTGACAAAATGAACTTCATGTAATTGTCCCTTAATACTTCAACTTCACCTTCCAAATCCACAATGCACACTGCTTACATGCTGATGAGAGTAGTGATCTCGAGAAAGAACGTTACAGGTATTAAGACAGTGCACAATTGTCCAGATCAAAATGCTCTGGAAGTTGTCAACCCAGCTGAGACATTGACTCAGATACATAATTCTGCAAATGCTGCAAGGAGTAATGATCCCAGACAAATGATGGAGGAACCTCGGCACGGAACTCTTCAATTTCAACCGAACGAATTATTTTGTCAATGTCAATCACTATTTTGACCGCTGGGAATTATATCAATTGATGTCAAACACTGCCAGTGAGATTTTAGAATATCTGAAAGTAAACTTTGATAATTAAAGCATCATGATGAGGATCAATGGTCTCCAACTCACGAGTGAAGAATTCAGCTGCTTCATGAAGGGTCAGAAAGTTCAACACCATACATCACATATCCACAAGGAGATTGAGAGGGTGAGGCAGTTGTGAAAATTTGCAAAAGGACCAAAAATCAGCTGGCTCAGAATTTCAGGATATTGTAAAGAAGAAACTAATTACTTCCACTGAACTGCCATGCACTACAATGGTAATTGATCTGATTAGGATTCCCCAGATGATGAAATGGGAAGAGTTCATCAGTGAAGGGAATTTGGGAGAGAACGTGTTTCCACAAATTATGGAATGTGCCAACCACTGCTTTGAGCAGGAATGACCCCTATCTTGAGGGATGTTGGAAAGACAAAAAAATTTGAAACTGGTTGACAGAAGATTGCACAGATCCTGCACCTGATCCTGAGACCCAGGCTTATTTCCACATTTACTTCTAGAATTCTTACAGTTATTACATTTTAGTATAAATGTTTTCTTTTGATTCATTTTCAGTTCTTTTTATACAAAATTGACAGTTAGATAAGTACATGAATAAGAAATGTTTGGAGGGAGAAAGCCGCAGAGAAGGCAGGTGGGTCCAGTTCACTTTGGAATAATGGTCAGTATGGATTGATTTGAACAAAAGGCCTGACTCCATGTTAAATGACTCTACAAAAGACCCTGCAGCAGAGAAATCATTGACAGATCAGTCAAAGATAAGATTAATTGTACTCGTCTGTGAATGAGCACTTGTTCATATTTTTATTATGCAGCACATGTTTCTGTGAGAGTGAAGCGTGAGGCTGGAATGATTAAGGGGCAATGGATGAATAAAGACATTGAGATTCTAGAGAAGAATAGAATAGAGTTATATCTTAGATGGAGACAACTTGGTTCAATTCAACCTCTGAATCAATATAAAGAGTGCATGGGGAGATGAAGTGTGGCTCACGTGTGGAAAGAACTTCCTAAGGAAATGGTTGATGTTGGTACAATTATAATAATTAAGAGATGTTAAGATAAGTACACAAATAGTAACAGTTTGGACGGATATGGGCCAGGTTTAATTTGGGGTTATATTCAGCATGGACTGGTTAGAACAATGGTTCTGCGTCTGTACTGTATGATTCTTTGACTATGACACGATGAGCCAAAGAATCTATGACATGAGCCCTCACTCGATGTCATAATCTCGATGACTCCTCATGGGATGTTTGTTTTTGAAAATCCCAGCACACGAGACCCACTGGGAGCTCCGGACCCCATTACAACTGACGGCCGCTGTCATCACAATGAGAACCATGACAACACATCATCGCAGGGTCATACAAAGCACAACAAACTGAAGCGATCTGTGCACTTGTGCTGGAGAGACGCCGAGAGAGGAGATCAAGCAAACTGCTCTGGTCAACTGAATTGGTAACATCCCAACTCGAGGGAAAGATTGAAGACAGAGTTCAAGAACAGAATCGAAGGATTTTCACAAGCCGACTCAAAGATGAAGCCTGTTATTGGTGTCTTTTGTGTGGCTATGGAGAAGATCATTGCTGAGACTGAAGACAAGGACGATATCATCCAGAAGATTGAGGAGGGGATCTTTTCGATGGAAGACAATCAGCGGGAGACCGCTGTGCACATCATCTCGGAGATGCTCGTGGTGTTTTCCCGGAGGTTTGATGACAGCAGGGAAGTGCTGGAGAATCTTGTGGGCACGCTGCTTGGAGGACTGCTTCCACGTTGTGCTGATGGTTCCCAAGCTGTGCAACAGATGGCCCTCAGCGCGGTCAGTACCATCCTGTCCATGTACTTAGTGGCTGATGGAGCCAGCCTACAACAATATCAAGAGCGTCTGGTGATTCTGAAGACACTTCCGGAAGACCTGACGGACCCTGATGAAGGAGCTCAGTTTGAGAAGTGTCATCAGGTGATGGAGCTGATTTGCCAAACCCTGCCGCGCTGTCAGCTGGACAACCTGCTTCTCATGGTCTGTGGCAGTCTGTCAGACCAAAATCCCAGCTGTGCCCGAGTCGCGTCCTTGCTATTGGAAAACCTGTTCCTGCAAGAGCGAAAACAACTTCAGGACCGGGTCTCAGAGATCCTGCAAGTGCTGGGGCTTCATTTGGAGATCATCCCTCACCAGGAGGTGAAAGGGCGTGTCCTACGAGGGATGACTGCTCTGACCTCACAGCACTCAGCAGCAGCTATGTCCCAGCTTCTGCTCTGTCGCCCCCCAGGGGACAGGTTCATCCGGGATGTGTGGAGAGCAGTAGCTGAGGATAGAGCCTGTCCAGTGAGTACGATCAAACATCTTGTGTACTCACTGGAGGGAAAAAGCTGCACCATCAGTGGGAACATGTACTCGGCCAACGTCTCGCTAACTGCCATCCACGGCTTATATGAGATACTGACTCAGCCCAGGATGGCAGACGTGGTGAGGACATTGTTCCCACACATTTTCAGTGGCTTACTTATATCACTCACCAGCGGAATGAGTTTCTCTCTGCCCAGTGATACAGATATCCAGTCACAGCAGAGAGGTTTCACCGCTGGGTTTGATGCTGATATAAGTAGGTCACTGAATGAAAGGTGTGTGAGGTCACTCAAGGCCCTGTTTGATCTAATTGGTCAAAGTGACATCTCAGACCAGATGGTAATGGTAGGAGGATGGCAACAGCTACGAGGGGTTGGATTTGATCAGGGGGTTGTTCTGCTGGCCCAGGCAATGACAGCATCTGCAGGTGATGATTTGTTTAAGACCGTACATCGTCTGGCTTCCCAAATCATTCGGATCCAGGACTGTCAGGCTGTTCCAATAATCATCTTCTTTGGGGAGCTCCTGAAAGATCCATGCCTTTCCGAACTGGGTCTCACAGACATGGTCATTAACAGCTTAATACGATACCTCTGCTGGTACGACTCCTCACCCGTTAGCCAGTTGCTCTGCATCAGAGCTTTAAAAAACATCGATTTTGGAGCGTGGCGACGGTGTTGGAGTGTGACCGATGTCTTGGTGAGCCTGTTGGGCAATCCAGAGAACAGCGATGTATTCACCCTTGCGGTGTTGTCTTGCCTTCAGAAAAACATCCTGGAGGCACCAGCAGAAACAATCAGACCCTTTTTAAATGCAATCCTCTCCAGGATACAGCCACTGTTTGGGGCAGGAAGTGAGCAAGTCTCTGTGGAAGCTCTCCAAACGTTGGAAACGTTGGCCACGTTTGGAGAGTCCAGTGATTTCCAGCGACAGCTCCACACCAACATCGTGACCTTGCTGTTGCACCTGGATACTAAAAGTGAGAAAACCATCCAGTGTTGCAGTGCAGCACTGCAGATGATTTTCTCAGCCACTGGATCCACAAAGGCTTGCTCCTTAGCTGAGAGGTATCTCGAGGCACCAGGCTGGAGTTACCGAAGCTTCCTGAAACGTATTTCACGTCAACTCGTTGACGATTACCCCGACATGGTGAGTTCCTACATTTCGGACTGTGTATCCTTCAGTTCCAACCAGGACCATCACCGCGATCAAGCAGCGGCCTTAGCAGCATTCCTCACCAAGCAGACCCATCGCTTCCGGATCACCCAATGGACCTCCTGGTGTAAAAGATTAATTTGCAGTTGCTGCTGCATAGTCCCCAAATGAGACCTCAGCACATCAGGTTCGGAATATGGCCCAGACCCTTGTCTTCTCATACCAACTATTGTGCTCCAGATCCCGATCCTCGCTGTCAATAAACAAACAGACCTTCTCAACATCAATGTTTCTGTCACACCAACGGATCGTCTCTGCATCATCTTATGGTCTTCCCATCTTTAACAGCATCTGATCTCTGTCAGGTCCTCAGCAAATGCTCTCTCTGGAACCTCAACATTGTCTCAGCATTGATCTTCTCCAGATCGTGGACATTATAGGAAGAATTGATCTCCTCCAGATACTTACCCTTTCTTAGAAACTGATCTAAAAACATACAACTTTCCATAACTCTGATTAGTCACATCCAGAATCTCCAGTTCATGAAATCAATAGACCAATCTCTCATTTATATTTGTATATAGTGTAAATATTTAATGTTCTTGTAAATAAAGATTCCGTTTCATTTTAAATAAACTGCAGCAGTGTTGTTGTACCAGCACGTGTCACATAAATGCACTCCCATTCTGGGAGTAGTGACTGCTGGACCATTGGGGTCATCTCTCCCCAGGGCAGCGGATGGAGAGAGGGCAAGGCTCGGGGTCTGCACTCACCTTCCCTGACCACGTCTGCAGGATGTAGTACTGGTTTGATCAGCTTCAGAATGGGGCTTTAGAGCTTGGGTGTGGTCCCCTGGCAGCTGAAGTGTTTCTGACTGACACTGATCACCAGTCAGTGGTAGTCAGAGATTCAGGAAAGCCCCATAGTGCATCTCACTCAGGAAGCGATTTCCTGTGTTGGAAAAGAGAGATAGTGACGGCTTCTCTGGGGAGTGCAGCCAGAGCTCAGCTGCACAAGGTGGGGATCAGTAAGAGCGGTAGAACAATAGTGGTGGGAATCTCAGACATGCGGGGTACTCTCAGGTATTTCTGCAGTCACAGACGTCATTGCAGGATGGTGACTTTCCTTCCTGGGGCCAGGGTCAAGGATGTCACTGAACCGCAACAGAGCATTCTGAGAGGGGGGAGGGTGAACAGTCAGAGGTGGTTCACATTGGTACCAAGGACATAGGCTGTAGGAGGGATGAGGTCCTGTGACAAGAATGTAAGGAGCTATGCAGCAGATTAAAAAACAGGACCTCAGAGGTTGTAACCTCTGAATTGCTCTGGTATTACATGCTGGTGGATAGAACAGGTGGATAGAACTGATCAATGTGCAGGAGCAGAGGGAGGGTATGGCCTGTCCAAGCCTGATGAATTGTATCCAAACCACAACGGGGCCACCAGCCTTCCGGTGAGTGTTACTGGTGCGGCATTGGTGGGGGTTTAAACTAATTTGACAGCTGGATGGGATAGTGGAGACAGCGTCGAGTGTCATGAACAGGGAAGCATACTCCACAGACTAAGTCATTGCAGAAACAACGTGATTATTTTCAAGTGATGACACAAGGGATTATGGCAAGATTAGATGACATTTATTTTAATGCAGGGAGTACTGTGAGGAAGGCAGATGAGTCGATATTGTTGATGAGCATATGGGAAGTGAGATCATTGCCAGAATGGAGACGTGGTTGAGAGAGTGGCAGACAGGCAACAATATTGAAAAGAAAATTGTTCGGAATCAAGGCAGGTCAGGCAGCATTCATGGATAGAGAGCACGCTGACATTTCGAATCTAGATAACTCTTCAACAGAGCTGATGTGAAGAATGGAGAGAGCAGCATGTAGGTAATTGGGGGCTGGGGTTGGTTGAAGGGGATGCTGGGGGAAAACAGTACTGATAGTGATCAAGTGATTGGAAGGTGAGAATTGCAGATCGATGGTACATACAACTGCTAAATTGGGAATGAAAAAACCCACAGGACTGGGGAAGGGGAGAGAGGACATTGTGAGAGTGAATGCAACAAAGAAAGCTAAAGAAAAGGGAGGGAATGGGGTGGGTTCACAACCTGAATCTTTTGAACTCAACACCAATTCCCAGTGGTTGTAAAATACCTAGACTGAAGATGAGATGATACCTGGGATGGTATAAAGCTGGACGCAGTGGGGAGGTTCTCTTGCTATAATGAGGTCAGTGGCATTGCTGGCAACAATTGTTGGCATTTCGGGTCATGGTTCAGGGAGAGGGAGGAAGAAGTGTTGGAGAGTTGACTTTAAGCCTCTTCAAGCTAAAGATCAACATGCCAGATTACAAGGGCACCACCCCTGTAAGTGGATTTGATGACAAATTTCGGGTTGGACCCGAGACAGCAAAGTGGTGCCATTTCAGAAGGGGACAGGGAGAGTGGGTGGGAGGAGCAGAGAAATTGTAACAGCCAATGTTGCACTGACAGTTTCCAGTGAAGAGATTGAGGGCAGGTAAGAGGCGAGGGGAAGGGGTCCAAGTGGAGGGTGAAAACTGGAGGTGGGTGAGGGGATAGGTGGGACATGGGAATTCCTGTTTGTAGAAGTGAGCACAGAGGTGAAAGTTGCAGTAAAACAGTCCAACATCATGGAGAGCCTACTCCATGGTATAGAAGCTTCAGATCAGAAGGCAGGGTGTAACAGAGGCAGTGTTGGAATTTTGACCAAGGCATCACTTAGAACATAGAACATAGAACATAGAACAATACAGCACAGAACAGGCCCTTCAGCCACGATGTTGTGCCGAATATTTGTCCTAGCTTAAGCACTCATCCATGTATCTATCCAATTGCCGCTTAAAGGTCACCAAAGAATCTGACTCTACCACTCCCACAGGCAGCGTATTTCATGCCCCCACCACTCTCTGGGTAAAGAACCCACCCCTGACATCTCCCCTATACCTTCCATCCTTCACCTTAAATTTATGTCCCCTTGTAACACACTGTTGTACCCGGGCAAAAAGTTTCTGACTGTCTACTCTATCTATTCCTCTGATCATCTTATAAACCTCTATCAAGTCACCCCTCATCCTTCGCCGTTCCAACGAGAAAAGACCGAGAACTCTCAACCTATCCTCGTACGACCTATTCTCCATTCCAGGCAACATCCTGGTAAATCTCCTCTGCACCCTCTCCAAAGCTTCCACACCTTTCCTAAAGTGAGGCGACCAGAACTGCAAATGTGGCCTAACCAAAGTCCTGTACAGCTGCAACATCACTTCACAACTCTTGAATTCAATCCCTCTGCTAATGAACGCTAATACACCATAGGCCTTCTTACAAGCTCTATCCACCTGAGTGGCAACTTTCAAAGATCTATGAACATAGACCCCAAGATCCCTCTGTTCCTCCACCTCACTAAGAACCCTACCATTAACCCTGTATTCCGCATTCTTATTTGTCTTTCTAAAATGGACAACCTCACACTTGGCAGGGTTGAACTCCATCTACCACTCCTCAGCCCAGCTCTGCAATAGGGAGTGATGAGATCTTCGAAGGCACCTCAGATCAGGCCGTCTGGACAGAATTTAAATGGGGCAATCACATTGACTGTACTGCCTTATTTACCCCAAATAGTCAGAGAGAGATGGGAAGACTGATCTGTAAGCAAATCTCAAAGAAATGTAAAACTAATAGGGTCATAAGAGTTGGGATTTCAATTACATCAATATTATGTGGGACACAGAAAATGTGAAAGACACAGAGGCGGCAGAATTCTTAAAGCCCTCCTGTCCACATTTTATCAGCAGGGGTTTTCACCAGGATTTGAGGATATATTTTTCATCCCAAGGTTGGTGAATATCTGGAACTCACTGCCTAAAAGGTGGGAACGCTCAAAACACCGAAGAGGGAAATGTTGCCCGGTTACTGCCCTCAACAACAGTTGCTAGCTCAGCACAAAGAGGACAATTAATCAGTACCTCTGATGGTTTAGTTGAAACAGATATATGATTTACACCATTTGGTTAGGAAAAAGTTAACAGCAGACATGCAGTTCATACAAGGTGAAAATGCAAGTGCACAACCACAGAGTGTGACATTTCCTGAACAGTGAAGCAAAATAACAGCAAATACCCAAGAATACCAGGCAGGTGGGATTGGTTTAGTTTGGGATTCTGTTCTGCATGAACTGGTTGGATCACAGGGTTTGTTTCCATGCTGCATGAATCTGTGACATAAACAGAAGCTCATGTTAACCAGACGATTTCTTCTAGGTCTTCAGGTCCTCTTCACATTTCCAAATGTGGGGTCCACAAAATCGTCAAGTCTGATGACACATTGAATCCTGCATTTTTATCCTTTGGCTTAATCATCCCGAACTGTGGTGTCTTGTTCTTCTAGATTCATTGCTCATCTGGGAGCTGTTGTCTTTCCACTGTGGGCACCTTTCAGACGACCCCATTATTCTTCCTCCAAATAAGGACTTGCACCTTATGTCACCCTCAGAGCCAGTGGCTGGTGCTCGGGTAACTTCCGTTCACCAGCTTGCTGCTTTTATGTGTGAGCAACCCTTGGCCAACATCTCCACCCTTTCAATCCAAAGATATCTATCTCAGGATCAAGTTAAAAATCACACAACACCAGGTTATACTCCAATAGACTTATTTGGAAGCACTAGCTTTCGAAGTGCTGCCTCTTTATCAGACCACCTAGAGATTCCAAATAAACCTGATGGACTATAACCTGGTGTTGTGTGATTTTTAACTTTGTAGACACCAGTCCAACACCGCTCCTCCAAATCATGTCCAAGGATCACCATTTTCCTTTCATTCTGCTAATTGCTCTTGACATTGCAATTGACAGTCAGTGCTTTACTTCCACATTATTTATAAATGTACTTGGTTAACATATCCAGTAAAGTCTAACTACATGATTCACACAATCCCCTTTATAATGACAATCATCCCTTCGGTTTCATTCGAGATTATTCTTTCAACTTTCGTATAATTTTATTTTTCCACCTTCTGAGCTGATACACACTGAGTATTTCAATAACCAGTGTGCACAAGAGCAATATTACAGCTACATGTGATAAAATTCTCACCTATGAATGTATGAAAACATTACATCTCCAATTTCAAAACTTAATCCAAAACCAGGGGTCATGCAACACCTCATTTGCCTTGGAGCACGAGTTCTAATTGTTTTGGTATGTTTAGTCCATTAATGGATTCTCTCCTTTGCCTCTTCTGCAAATTGTGTTTCCTTCATGACTGCTCTTATTATGGCCAAGGCAAGGGTCACACCCCCAGCCCTCACCCAATAACCAAGTCTAAGATCACATTTTTGATGGCGACATCATGTCCCTTGGTCTTTGAGTGGAATGATCTGCTCAAGTTGTTGACATCTGTTTTCTTCTCTGTTAATGTATTTGCATACGGTGTGCAAAATTCACAATGTCCAAACTCTGTAACCTCTGAATGGCATAACTTCAGATTTATGCTCCTTAATTTAATTCATCTTTTAACTGCCAGTTCGCTATCTACAGATCATCTCACTGAATAACAGAGAAATAACATCATATATGGACTCAAATAAAATGAGGAGGTGTTGCAGGACTTCTTAAAATTATAAAGGTGGATTAATCCCTGGGACATGATCAGTGCAAACTCAAACTCTTTAGGAAGCTAAGGAAGTGTTTGTTGGGCCGCTTGCTGAGATATTTGTATCATCGATAGCCATAGATGAGGTACTGGAAGACTGGAGGTTGGCTCCCGTGGTACCACTGTTTAAGAAAGGTGGAAGGAAAAGACTGGGAACTACGGATGGATGAAACCGACATCAGTGGTGGGCAAGTTGTTTGAGGGGATCTTAAGGGAAATGTACTTGGAAATATAGGACTGACTCAGCAGTCTATATGGCATTGTGCATTGGAAATCATGTCTCTTTAACTTGATTGAGGTTTTTGAAGTAATGAAGTGGGCTGATGAAGGCAGAGCAGAGGACGTGATGTATATGGACTTCAGTGAGACGTTCAACAATGTTCCTGTGGGATATAGGTAAAATAGTGTTACTTCTGCAATCATAATTACTTATGCAAGGTAAATGAACCCACACCAGTGTATAATTGTTTCAGCCAAGAGCTGAGTCAACAAGAATGAAAACTATGTGAAGGAAATACATAATTGTTTTTGTATTAGCTAAAATGTGCATGCAAGAATGAAATGTGCCTGCAAACAATGGTAGATGTTACAGACAAATAGATAAGGTGCTGTGAGGGGAGGGGGTTAAGCTAGATATGCCTGTACAAACACTAGTTATAAGCATCTGTTTCCCGCTTCTGCAAAAACAAGAACAAACCACAATCAAGAAGTCATGAGGTCATAAGGTCATAACAAGTAAGGGAGGATATACCTAACAACGGCCCACAGCAGGATGTGGTCAAACGGCCTTGTGAGGCCAGAAAAAAACATTTTGTCACAGACAAGGCCAGATAAGGCAAGAGATAAACAAGAGTAGTGGGCGCTGGACTTAGAGAGGTGGGAGATGTAAACAGGGGAGGAGCAATGGGATGAAAGAATAGGAACCAAATTACATAAATGTTGTGTACTAGTTGAATTCAGTGTGTGTGTGTGCCCCTGCCCCTTGTGGACAGTGGACACCACACCCTCTTGCAAGAGTGAAATAAATGACACTACTGATTCAGATCTTGTCTCGGACTGAAATTATTGAAGTGAGTGAGCTTTGTTTCTCACATTCCATAGATCACATGGAATACAAGGAGAACCAGCCATTTGGCTGCAGAACTGGCTCGATGGCAGGAGACAGAGAGTGGTGATGGAGGGTTGTTTTCCCTGTAAAGGGCGGTGTATTGGGAGGCTGCTGTCATTGGAATGTGGAGGCTGGAGTGGCAACACCTGCTGTAACTGGTTTAGGCCTCAAGCCTGGAGCCTCTAGGGTTGTAGAGGGAACGGAGCTTGGGATTCTTCACTGCTGCTGTCTGGTGTATTGCATTTCTCTTTGGTGAGTTAAGACTACTGTAATAATGCCTAATGCACCAGAGAGAAGCTGCTGCTTGGGACCTGGAGCCTCATGCACTGCAGTCTGTCTGCCTGGAGGGACTCGCAACTCACACTGGCTGCTGCAGCAAGATGTTTTCTGACCTCTCTTTCTAACCAGCCATTTTCTTGAACTATCAGTTCCTGGGGTCTGGACTTTTGTCTGGTGTCTTTAGCAGATGATGATGATGTTTCTGTGCTCAGAGATTTAAATACAGTACGTAGAGAGCCTGAACGGAAACATGTGTATCAAAAGGCTGTCCAGTTTACAGGCAAAACAGCAGTACTTACCAAGACAGCACTCCTTTGAATTTAGCCAATCAATTTGAACCAGACACTTAGATACCAAAAGTCTGTTAAATTTAAATCTGAAAGTTTTGAAAACATAGGACCAATCCCATTGTCAGAAATATTGATATGTCATCAAAGGTATAAAGGAAGAGGTATTCGGATAAAGACTATAGACATAACTGATATTCGCCTGAGCCAACAGCCCTCAGCTTTCAAAGAGAATCATTGGCTCTCTCAGCCTCCTCTGTCTTAGAGGAAGAACTTTCAAAATAATAACAATGCCAATGATGGAGAAGAGGTTCCTGACAGAAGAACAACAGAGGAGGCACAACATTCTGGAATCAGATGGAATTGTGAGAGACTAAATTCTATTTAGGAGACTTGAATTCATTGGAACGGCATACCATTAGAATCTTGTTTTATTCAGGAATAGTTCATAATTAGAAGGGATTTATTTGGTCTGTTAATAGTTCAGTTAAATTGTTCACTGTTAGATAAAAAAAATTGTTACTTGTTGATTTTAAAGTGACTGTCAGAGATTTATTTTATTTAACTACTAGAAGTTAGATCAGTTTTCGCACTTCTTTCGGATTACAGGGTATGGTGCTCCTATTTTGGTGTTTTGGTTTTAGACCTGTTTTTCTGTTTTTTCAGCAGCAGCTGCACAAAGGGCAGGAGCTTGGACCAGGGGCCTGTCGGGAGTGGCGAGTCACTGATTTGAGTCTTTACATCTGACATAAAGAGCAGAGGTTTCTGGGGGAGGAGGGACTTTTTTATTTCTCTCAAGCTGTATAAGTGAGTGTTTTCTTTGGAGGGCCTCCCACCCAACCACCTCCTCTAACCTTAAACACCGGGGACACATGGTAAGCTTATCTTCCTTACTTTCTGATAAGGGGACTAGCAGGGATGGCAGTGCAAGGAGAGCAATGTTCCTCCTGCATGATGTTTGAGGTGAGGGACGCCATTAGTGTCCCATCCAAGTACATCTGCAGGAAGTACATCCAACTCTCACTCCTCCAAGACTGCATTAGGGAACTGAAGCTGGATGAACTTTGGATCATTTGGGAGGCAGAGGCTGTGATGGATAAGAGTTACAGGGAAGCAGTTACTCGTAGACACGAAGAAAGCTGGGTAACTGTTCGAAGGGGGAAAAACAGTCAGTGCAGGGATCCTCTGTGGCCATTCCCCTGAAAAACAAGTATACCGTTTTGGATACTGTTTGGGGTGGGTGGGGGAGGGGGAGGGGAGGAGGGAGCGAACGACTTACCAGGGGCTTGCAGTGGGGTGCAGGTCTCTGGCACTGAGTCCCACCCTGTTGCCAAGGAGGGAAAGGAGGACAGTGTTAGTCACAGGGGACTCAATAGTTCTGGATGTAGCTTTGCTCACTAAGCTGGAAGGTTCATATTCACAGTTGGTGTGTTGCCTCCCAGGTGCCCGGGTCCACAATGTCTCGAATCATGTCTTAGAGGTCCTGAAGGAAGAGGGTGACCAGCCCTAAGTCATGGTCCACATAAGTACCAATGACATAGGTAGAAAGAGGGATAGGGATGTAAGGCAGGATTTCAGGGAGATAGGATGGAAGCTGAGAGCTAGAAGAAATAGTTGTTATCTCTGGTTTGTTACCCATGCCACGTGATAGTGAGGCAAAGAATAGGGAAAGCTATCAACTGATATCTGTGGCTGCAGGGAAGATGCAGGAGGGAGCGTTTCAGGTACATGGATAATTGGGGCTCATTCTGGGGAAGGTGGGACTTGCACAAACAGGACAGCCTTCGCGTGAACCATAGGGGTACTAATATCCTGGGGCGGAAATTTGCTGGTGCTATTCAGGTGGGTTTAAAATAGTTCAGCAGGGGGATGGGAACCCAAGGTGTAGCTCCAGTGCACAGGAGAATGAGAGTAGGGAGGACAAGGACAGGATTTCACGATCACAGGAATGTGCTGGCAGACAGCAAGCTGGTTTGAAGTATCCGAAATAAGGTAGGTGGGCTTGCGACATGGATAGGTGTCTGGAACTTCGATGTTGTGGCCATTTCGGAGACATGGATAGAGCAGGGTCAGGAATAGATGTTGTAGGTTCCAGGGTTTAGATCTTTCATTAAGAACAGGGAAGGGGGTAAAAGAGAGGGAGGCGTGGCCTTGTTAATCAAGGATAGTATAACGGTGGCTGAAAGAACTTTTGACGAGGACTTGTCTACTGAGGTGGTGTGGGCTGAAGTTAGAAACAGGAGATGAGAGGTCACACTGCTTGGAGTTTTTTATAGGCCTCCACAGAGTTCCAGGAATATGGAGGAGAGGATTAGCAAAACGATCCTGGGTAGGAGTGAAAGGAACAGGGTGGTCATTATGCGGTACTTTAACTTCCCCAACATTGACTGGAAATGCTATAACTCCAGTATGTTGGATGGATCAGTTTTTTTTGTCCAACTGGCGCAAGTGGGTTTCCTGACACAGTATGTTAAAGGGCCGACAAGAGGAAATGCCACACTGGATCTGGTGCTTGGTAATGAACCAGGCCAGGTGTTTGATTTAGTTGTGGGTGAGCACTTTGGAGAGAGTGACCATAATTTGGTTACGTTTAGTGCAGCGATGGAAAGGGATAGGTACATGCCACAGGGCAAGAGTTATAGATGGGGGAAGGGCAATAATAATGTGGTTAGGCAAGACTTAGGAGGCATAGAATGGGGAAGCAAAATGCAAAGAATGGGGCAATCGAAATGTGAAGCTGGTTTAGGAACAGATATTGCATGTCCTTGATAGGTATGTCCCTGTCAGGCAAGGAGGGAGTGATAAGTTAAGGGAACCGTGGTTTACTACAGAAATTACATCTCTTGTTAAGCGGAAGAAGGAGGCTTATGTGATGATGAGACGAGATGAGGCAATGGAGAGTTACAGATTAGCTAGGAAGGATTTAAAGAGAGAGTTAAGAAGAGCAAAGAGAGGACACAAGCAGTCTTTAGCAAATAGAATAAAGGAGAACCCTAAAGCCCTAAAATATGTGAGGAATTAAATGATGAGTAGGGTAGGAATAGGGCCAGTAAAAGACAGAAGTGGGAAATTGTGTATGGATCCTGTGGAGATCAGAAAGATGCTAAATGAATATTTCTCATTTGTTTTCACTCAGGAAATTGAGATGTATGGGATATTAGACTAGAAAGAGGTGTTATCAATTCTAGAAGGAGTGAAAGTAGACAGGTCTCCTTGGCCAGATGGGACTTATCCGTGGATTCTCTGGTAAGCTAGGGAGGAGGTGTTGGAGCCTTTGGCTTTGATCTTTGATCTTGATCTACTACAGGACTGGAGGATTGCAAATGTTGTGACCTTGTTCAAGAAGGGCAATAGAGATGACCCATTTAATTATAGACCAGTGAGCCTATATCTGTTGTAGGAAATGTTTTGGAAAGGATTATAAGAGAGGATTTATAATCATCTAGCAAGCAACAATTTAATTGCAGATAGTCAACATGGATTCGTCAAGGGCAGGACATGTCTCACAAACCTCATTGAGTTTTTTGAGAAGGTGACCAAGCATACAGATAAGGGTAGGGCAGTTGACATGGTGTACGTGGACTTCAGCAAAGCCTTTGATAAGGTTCCACATCGTAGGCTGTTGGAGAAAATGCAGAGGCATGGGATTGAGGGTGATTTAGCAGCTTAGATTAGAATCTATCTTTTTGTAAGAAGGCAGCGAATGGTGTTGATGGAAAATATTCAGCCTGGAGTCCAGTTACTGGTGGTGTGCCACAAGGATCTGTTTTGGGAACACTGCTGTTTGTCATTTTTGCAAATGAGTTGGACGCAGGCATAGGTGGATAGGTCAGTAAGTTTGCAGATGACACTAAAGTCAGTGAAGTAGTGGACAGTGTGGAGGGCTGTTGTAGGGGGACTTGAATAAACTGTAGAATTGGACTGGAAGGTGGCAAATGGAGTTCAACACAGATTAATGTGAGGTGATTCGCTTTGGAAACAATAACAGGCAGAGTACTGGGTCAATTGAAAAATTATTTGTTGTGTAGATGTACAGAGGGATCTTGGTGTCCATGTACATAGATCCCTGGAAGTTGCCACCCAGGTTGACAGTCCTGTTAAGAAGGCATAAGTGTGTTAGGTTTTATTGGCAGAGGGATAGAATTCTGGAGCTGTAATGTCCTGCTGCAACTATACAAACGCTAATGCGGCCATAATTGGAATATTGTGTACAGTTCTGGTCATCCCATTACAGGAAGGATGTGGAAGCATTGAAAAAGGTGCAGAGGAGATTTACCAGGATGTGCCTGCTCTGGAGGGAATGTCTGAAGTGGAAAAACTGAGATTCTGTTCTCATTGGAAAGAAGAAGGCTAAGATGGGATTTGATAGAGCCATACAAGAGGATTAGATAGTGTAGACAGTGAAAGTCTTTTTATTTCCCGAGGATGATGAAATCAGCTTGTTCGAGGGGGCATAGCTACAAATTGAGGGCTGATAGTAAAGAACCTGCCTCTGACATCTGTCTTAAATCTAAGAGAGTGGTAAGGGTGTGGAATGCCCTGCCTGCCAATGTAGTTAACTCAGCCTCGTTAGGGAGATTCAAACAGTCCGTGGAGAAACACATGGATGATGATGGGATAGTTTGGGGGATGGGGGCTTAGATTAGTTCACAGGTCAGTGCAACATAGAGGGCCGAAGGGCCTGTTCTGTGCTGTATTGTTCTATGTTCTGTCTCAGGGAAGGGTCAACTTCTGCTTTCTAACAGACTGGCGGCTTGAGTCCAGGATCTGGACAGATTTATAAAGATTTAGGCTTTTAAACAGACTTATGGATTAATGTTCTCGCTCTTTAAATTAAATCTAAGTGAGAAGTGGAAAAGTCGTTAATTTTGGTTGCTCGTTATTGGTTAAATTGAAATTATGGAAATGTCTTTGAACATTGCTGGGGCGAAGATGCTGCTAAAATTGCCAAGAAAGTTTGATCTACCAGAGAAACAGTCAAATGCAGTGTAGTTAGAAACAATTAAATTGCAAATAAGATAATCAGAGTTAGAAAGGGAACTGCAACAGTTGGAATTGGTTAAAAACTGAAGAATAGTCTAGCAGAAGGAAAGGAAAAAGACAGGGTGAGTTAGAACTTCAGAAGTTGACAATTGGGCAGGAAAATTGGCTCAACAGGATAGAGATAAAGGTAGAAGGTAAGTTTAGTGAGGAGAAAGTGAGGAGAAAGTGAGGACTGGAGATCAGAGTCTAGAGTGTGCTGCTGGAAAAGCACAGCAGGTCAGGCAGCATTCGAGGAGCAGGAGAATCAATGTTTCGGGCATAAGCCCTTCGTCAGAAGCGAGGCTTGTGGGCCGGATGGATGAGAGAAAATGGGAGGGGAGTGGGGCTGTGCGAGTAAGGTAACTGAGAATGCCTCCAACGTTATCATCTGTGAACCCCGCACTACCCAATTCCACCTCCTACTGTAGATTCACAAACCTGACTTCCCTGGTCGCCCCATTGTCTCAGCCTGCTCCTGTCCCACTGAACTCCTCTCTCTGCATACCTTGACACCGTCCCATCTCCCTTAGTTCAGGAACTCCCTACCTAAATTCGGGACATGACCCACGCCCTTCACCAATTCCAAGATTTTCATTTCCCAGCCCTCAAAGCCTTATCTGCACCACGGACATCCAGTCCCTGTACATATCGATGTGTCATGACAAAGGTCTCCAAGCCCCCCGTTTCTTCCTCTCATGCCATCCAAACCAGTACCCTTTCACTGACACCCTCATCCACCTGCCTGAACTGGTCCTCACCCTCAACAGCTTTTCTTTCCTCCAAACCAAAGCGGTAGTCATGGGCACCCGCACTGGACCCAGTTATGTCTGCCTCTTAGTCGGGTATGTGGAACAGCCCAACTTCCGCACCTAAACTGGCACCTCACCCCACCTTTTCCTCCACTAAATCGATGATTTTATTGGGCCTACCCCATGCTCCCACGAGGGGGTTGAACAGTTCATCAACTTCACCAACACCTTTCACTCGGAACTCAAATTCACGTGGACCATCTCGGACACGTCCCTCCCCTTCCTGGACATCTCCATCTCCGGCAACCGACTAACCACGGACATCTACCACAACCCACAGACTCCCAGCCTACTTCGTGTAAAACACCATTCCTTATTCCCAATTCCTCCTCCACATCTGTTCCCAGGACAAGCATTTCAACCTTAGAAAATCTCAGATGGCCTCCTTCTTCAAAGATCACAATTTCCCTTCTCACGTGGTCAATAATGCTCTCCAATGCATCTCATCCATTTCCTGCACCTCAATCCTTGAACCCCACCCCTCTCAATGCAACAAGGACAGAACCCCCCCGCTCCTCAAGTTCCACCCCACCAACCTCTGTATGCATTGAAACATCCTCCGTCACTTGCGCCACCTACAAACAAACTCCTCCAACAGGGGTATATTTCCTTCCCCACCCCTATCAGTGTTCCAGAGAGACCATTCCCTCCGCGACTCCCTTGTCAGGTCCACTCCCCCTACCAGCACACACCCGACTCCCGGTACCTTCCCACGCTACCGCAGAAAGTGCAAAACCTGCGCCCACACCTCCCCCCTCACCTCTGTCCAATGCCCCAAAGGATCCTTCCATATCCTAAGAAATTTACCTGTACCTCCATTAATGTCATCTACTGTGGTCTCCTCTACATCGGGGAGACAGGACGCTGCCTTGCAGAATGGTTCAGAGAACGTCTCCAGGACATCCGCACCAACCAACCAACCAACCCCACTGCCCCATAGCTGAACAGTTCAACTCTCCCTCCCACTCCACTAAGGACATGCAGGTCCTGGGCCACCTCTATTGACAAACCAGAACCATATGATGCCTGGAGGAAGAGCGCCCCATATTCTGCCTTGGGACCCAGTCATCACTCGGGACTAATGTGGAATTCACCAGTTTCCACATTTCCACTCCCCCCACATTATCCCAGTACCGAGCCGCCAATTTGGCACTGTCCTCTTGACCTGTCCATCGTCTTTCCCATCCATTCGCTCCAACCTGCTCTCTGACCTATCACCATCTCGCCCACCTTCATCTACCTATTGCATTCTCTGCTACCTTATCCCCAGCCCCACCTCCCTCCCATTTATCTCTCAGAATCCCAGCCCACAAGCTTCACTCCTGATGAAGGGCTTATGCTCAAAATGTTGATTATGCTGCTCCAGCACCACACTGTCAACTAGGTTTAGTGAGGAGGATACTGATGATGAGCTAAACCACTGTAGGCAAAGATCTGATGGGGACATGTTTTACAATATCCAAGCATTACCTAAATTTGATAAGAAGGAAAATAGAAGCCTTTTTCATCTCAATTTAATGCACAACAAGCAACTGAAATTAGACACATCTTCCAATTGTCATTGATCTTTTCATTTAAAGACCGAGGATATGGGTCCCTAAGTCAGTTTGAAACTGCTGGGACCTTTCATACCCTAAGTCTGTTCAAATCTGCCCAGATCCCTCCAGATGTGTCCCGAACCAATGATCTGTTATTAAGGGGAGGCTAACCACCTTTCTTTTCACCCCACTCCCGAGAGCTCAAAAAAAAGTGACTGCCATCCACGGCCGACATGAGATACTCATTCAGCCCAGGATGGCAGACGTGGTGAGGACATTGTTCCCACACATTTTCAGTGGCTTACTTGTATCACTCACCAGCGGAATGAGTTTCTTTCTGCCCAGTGATACAGATATTCAGTCACAGCAGAGAGGTTTCACCACTGGGTTTGATGCTGATATAAGTAGGTCACTGAATGAAAGGTGTGTGAGGTCACTCAAGGCCTTGTTTGATCTAATTGGTCAAAGTGACATCTCAGACCAGATGGTGATGGTAGGAGGATGGCAACAGCTACGAGGGGTTGGATTTGATCAGGGGGTTGTTCTGCTGGCCCAGGCAATGACATCATCTGCAGGTGATGATTTGTTTAAGACCGTACATCGTCTGGTTTCCCAAATCCTTCGGATCCAGGACTGTCAGGCTGTTCCAATAATCATCTTCTTTGGGGAACTCCTGAAAGCTCCTTGCCTTTCCGAACTGGGTCTCACAGACATGGTCATTAACAGCTTAATACGATACCTCTGTTGGTACGACTCCTCACCCGTTAGCCAGTTGCTCTGCATCAGAGCTTTAAAAAACATTGATTTTGGTGCGAGGAAGTGGTGTTGGAGTGTGACCGATGTCTTGGTGAGCCTGTTGGGCAATCCAGAGAACAGCGATGTATTCACCCTTGCGGTGTTGTCTTGCCTTCAGAAAAACATCCTTGAGGCACCAGCAGAAACAATCAGGCCCTTTTTAAATGCAATCCTCTCCAGGATACAGCCACTGTTTGGGGCAGGAAGTGAGCAAGTCTCTGTGGAAGCTCTCCAAACGTTGGAAATATTGGCCACGTTTGGAGAGTCCAGTGATTTCCAGCGACAGCTCCACGCCAACATCGTGACCTTGCTGTTGCACCTGGATACTAAAAGTGAGAAAACCATCCAGTGTTGCAGTGCAGCACTGCAGATGATTTTCTCAGCCACTGGATCCACAAAGGCTTGGTCCTTAACTGAGAGGTATCTCGAGGCACCAGGCTGGAGTTACCGAAGCTTCCTGAAACGTACTTCACGTCAACTCGTTGACGATTACCCCGACATGGTGAGTTCCTACATTTCGGACTGTGTATCCTTCAGTTCCAACCAGGACCATCACCGCGATCAAGCAGCGGCCTTAGCAGCATTCCTCACCAAGCAGACCCATCGCTTCCGGATCACCCAATGGACCTCCTGGTGTAAAAGATTAATTTGCAGTTGCTGCTGCATAGTCCCCAAATGAGACCTCAGCACATCAGGTTCGGAATATGGCCCAGACCCTTGTCATGTCATCCCAACTATTGTGCTCCAGATCCCGATCCTCACCATCAATAAACCAGACCTTCTCAACATCAATGTTTCTGTCACACCAACGGATCATCTCTGCATCATCTTATGGTCTTCCCATCTTTAACAGCATCTGATCTCGGTCAGGTCCTCAACAAATGCTCTCTCTGGAACCTCAACATTGTCTCAGCATTGATCTTCTCCAGATCGTGGACATTATAGGAAGAATTGATCTCCTCCAGATACATACCCTTTCTTAGAAACTGATCCAAAAACATACAACTTTTCATAATTCTGGTTGATCTCATCCAGAGTGTCCAGTTCATGAAATCAATGGACTTATCTCTCATTTATATTTGTACATATTGTAAATATATAAATAAAGATTCTGTTTCACTTTAAATAAACTGCAGCAGTGTTGTTGTACCTGCACGTGTCACATAAATGCACTCCCATTCTGGGAGTAGTGACTGCTGGACCATTGGGGTCATCTCTCCCCAGGGCAGCGGATGGAGAGAGGGCAAGGCTCGGGGTCTGCACTCACCTTCCCTGACCACGTCTGCAGGATGTAGTACTGGTTTGATCAGCTTCAGAATGGGGCTTTAGAGCTTGGGTGTGGTCACCTGGCAGCTGAAGTGTTTCTGACTGATACTGATCACCAGTCAGTGGTAGTCAGAGATTCAGGAAAGCCCCACGGTGCATCTCATTCAGGAAGTGATTTTCTGTGTTGGAAAACAGAGAGAGTGACGGCTCCTCTGGGCGTCCAGCCAGAGCTCAGCTGCACAAGGTGGGGATCAGAAAGAGTGGGAGAACAACAGTGGTGGGAATCTCAGTCATGGGGGGCACTCTCAGGTATTTCTACAGTCACAGACGTCATTGCAGGATGATGACTTGGATTGTTTTACCTGGAGTGTTGAAAGCTGAGTGGTGATCTTATAGAGCTTTATAAAATCATGAGGGGCATGGACAGGATATATAGACAAAATCTTTTACTTTGGTGTGGGGGAGTTCAGAACTAGAGGTCATAGGTTTAGGGTGAGAGGGAACCAATATAAAAGGGACGTACGGGGCAGGTTTTTCACGCAGAGGGTGATGTGTGTATGGAATGAGCTGCCAGAGGAAGTGGTGGAGGCTGGTTCAATTACAGCATTTAAAAGGTGACTGGATGAGTACATGAAAAAGAATGGTTTATAGGGATATGGACCAAGTGCTGGCAAATGTGTCTAGATTCGGTTAGAATATCTAGTCAGCATGGATGATTTGGACCAAAGGGCCTGTTTCTGTGATGTACATCTCTATAGGGCCTTCAGATTGTGAAGGAGCAAAAATGGCCTTTAGTAGAGTGATATGCGCTTCTTGTCAGATGTGGAAGTTCAAAGAGAGTTTAAGGGATACTGTGGATTACATCTGCAAGAAATGCTGTTGGTTGCGAATTCCATCATATTGAATGGATCAGTTGGAGAGACAGTTAGAGGCAATGAGGAATTTGCAACAGCAACAGTGTGTGATGGATGGCAGTTACAGGAAGATTGGGTGGGGGGGGTGAGTCTCCGTTACAGTCACATAGATGGGTTAACTCCAGGAAAGGTAAGAGATGTAGGCAGCTCGTGCAGGGGTCTTCTGTGGCTATCCCCATTTCAACCAATATGCTGTTTTGGAAGATATAGACCGATTCACTGCGAACATAGCATGAACAGCCAAGTTTCTGGTATTGAGACTGGCTCTAATGCAACGAGGGGTATGTTGGGTTCCAATAGGTCAATTGTGTTAGGGGACTCTCTAGTCCGAGGAACAGACAGACAGACTTTTCTGTGGCCAGTAGCGAAAAGTCAGAAAGGTGTATTGCTTCCCTGATGCCAGGATCAAGGATGTGTCAGAGAGGGTGCAGAATGTTCTTACAGGGGAGAGGGGCCAGCAAGAGGTCATTGTCCACATTGGAACCAACGATATAGGAAGGGAAAGGGATGAGATTCTGAAGGGAGATTACAGAGAGTTAGGCAGGAATTTAAAAAGGAAGTCCTCGAGAGTAGTAATATCTCGATTACTCCCAGTGCTACGAGCCAGTGAGGGTAGGAATAGGAAGACAGAGCAGATGAATGCATCGCTGAGGAGCTGGTGAATGGGAGAAGGATTCACATTTTTGGATCACTGGAATATCTTCTGGGGTAGAAGTGACCTGTACAAGGATGGATTACACTTAAATTGGAAGGGGATTAATATACTGGCAGGGAGATTTGCTTGAGCTGCGCAGGAGGATTTAAACTAGTAAGGGTGAGGGTGGGACCCAGGGAGATAGTGAGGAAAGAGATCAATCTGAGACTGGTACAGTTGAGAAAAGAAGTGAGACAAATAGTCAGGGAAGGCAGGGACAAGGTAGGACTAGTAAATTAAACTGCATTTATTTCAATGCAAGGGGCCTAACAGGGAAGGCAGATGAACTCAAGGCATGATTAGGAAGATGAAACTGGGATTTCATAGCAATTACAGAAACATGGCTCAAGGATGGGCAGGACTGGCAACATAATGTTCCAGGATACAAATACTACAGGAAGGATAGAAAGGGAGGCAAGAGAGGAGGGGGAGTGGCATTTTTGATAAGGGATAGCATTACAGCTGTGCTGAGGGAGGATGTTCCCAGAAATACATCCAAGGAGGTTATTTGGGTGGAACTGAGAAATAAAGGGATGGTCACCTTATTGGGATTGTATTATAGACTCCCTAATAGTCAGAGGGAAATTGAGAAACAAACTTGTAAGGAGATCTCAGCTATCTATAAGAAAAATAGGGTGGTTATGGTAGGGGATTTTAACTTTCCAAATATAGACTGGGACTGCCATAGTGTTAAAGGTTTAGATGGAGAGGAATTTCTTAAGTATATACAAGAAAATTTTCTGATTCAGTATCTGGATGTACCTACGAGAGAAGGTGCAAAACTTGACCAACTCTTGAGAAATAAGGCAGGGCAGGTGATTGAGGTGTCAATGGGGGAACACTTTGAGGCCAGCAACCATAATTCGATTAGATTTAAAATAGTGATGGAAAAGGATAGACCAGATCTAAAAGTTCAAGTTCTAAATTGGAAAAAGGCCAATTTTGATGGTATTAGGCAAAAACTTTCAAAAGTTGATTGTGGGCAGATGTTCATAGGTGAAGGGACGGCTGGAAAATGGGAAGCCTTCAGAAATGAGATAACGAGAATCCAGTGAATATATATTCCTGTCAGGGTGAAAGGGAAGGCTGGTAGGTATAGGGAATGCTGGATGACTAAAGAAATTGAGGGTTTGGTTAAGAAAAAGAAGGAAGCATATGTAAGGTATAGACAGGATAGATCGAGTGAATCCTTAGAGTATAAAAGCAGTAGGAGTATATTTGAGAGAAATCAGGAGGGCAAAAAGGGGACATGAGATAGTTTTGGCAAATA
>NC_057715.1:60886750-60897576 GCF_004010195.1 Chiloscyllium plagiosum | reverse complement strand
AGGGCAGTAACCGGGCAACACTTACCTCTTCAGTGCTTTGAGCATTCCCACCTTCTAGGCAGAGTGTTCCAAATATCCACTAACCTTAGGATGAAAAAAATTTCACAAATCCCACCAAAAACCCCTGTTGATAAAGCCCTCCTGTCCACATTTTAAGAATTCTGCCACCTCTGTGCCTTTTACATTTTCTGTGACCCGAATAATATTGGGGTAATTGAAATCCCAACTCTTATGACCTTATTAGTTTTACATTTCTTTGAGATTTGCTTACATACCAGTCTTCCCATCTCTCTGACTTTTGGGGTAAATAAGATACTACACACAATGCGATTGCCCCATTTTTATGATTAATATTTGCCCAGATGGCCTGATCTGAGGTGCCTTCTAAGCTATAATCACTCCCTATTGCAGTTTGTGTTGCCTTGATCAACATTGCAACACTGCCTCTGTTACACACTGCCTTCTGGCCTGAAGTTCTATACCATGGAGTAGGCTCTCCATGATGTTGGACTGTTTTACTGCAACTTTCACCTCTGTGCTCACTTCTACAAACAGGAATTCCCATGTCCCACCTATCCCCTCGCCCACCTGCAGTGTCCACCCTCCACTTGGACCCATTCCCCTCGCCTCTTACCTGTCCTCAATCTCTTCACTGAAAACTGTCAGTGTAAAGTTGGCTGTCGCAATTTCTCTGCTGCTCTCACCCACACTCCCTGTCCCCTTCTGAAATTGGCACCACTTTGTGCTCTCAGGTCCAATTCGAAATTTGTCATCTTACTCGCTGGCAGGGGTGTTGCCCTTGTAGTCTGGTACGTTGATCTTTACCTTAAAGCGGCTTAACACCAACTCTCCGGTACCTCTTCCTTCCTCTCCCTGAACCATGACCCCCCACCCCAACATCATGCCATTGTTGCCAGCACTGTGACTGACCTCATCATATCAAAATCCTTCCTCCACTGCCTCCAGCTTTATAGTCTCCCAACCATCATTTCATCTTCAGGAACATCATCTCATCTTCAGTCCAGGCATTTCACAACATTTTGGACTTGGTACTGAGTTGAACAGCTTCTGATTGTGAACCCACACCGATACGTTCCCTGCTCTTCAGCTTTACTTGATGCATTCTCTGTTACAATGGCCTCTCTCCCCACTCCCACTACAGTGGGGGTACATTTATTTTCATTTTAGCAGTTAGATGTGCCATTGATCTGCCATTCTCACCTCCCAATCACGATCAGTACCGTTTCGCACCCACAGAACCCCCTCCCCCACTGTAGCTCCGCTCCCGCTCCAGGACTTGGCCCGCGATTGCTCTGCTCCCGCTCTGGGATTCGGTCCGCGATCGCTCCCGCTTCTGCTCTGTGACTCGGCCCGCGATCGCTCCCGTTCCGGGACTCGGTCCGCGATCGCTCCCGCTCCCGCTCCCGCTCCGGGATTTGGTTCGCGATCGCTCCCGCTTCTGCTTTGTGACTCAGTCCACGATCGCTCCCGCTCCCTCTCCGGGACTCAGTCCGCGATCGCTCCCGCTCCGGGACTCAGTCCGCGATCGCTCCCGATCCCTCTACCGCTCTGGGATTTGGCCCGCAATCGCCCCCGCTTCTGCTCTGTGACTCGGCCCGCGATCGCTCCTGCTCCCGCTCCGGGACTCGGTCCGCGATCGCTCCCGCTGAGGGACTCGGTCCGCGATCGTTCACGCTTCCGCTCCGGGACTCGGTCCGCGATCGCTCCCGCTCCCGCTCCGGCCTCGGTCCGCGATCGCTCCCTCTCGCTCTGGGACTCGGTCCGCATTCGCTCACGCACCCGCTCCGGGACTCAGTCCGCGATCGCTCCCGCTCCTGCTGAGGGACTCAGTCCGGGATCGCTCCCGTTCCCGCTCCGGGATTCGGTCCGCGATTGCTCCCTCTCGCTCTGGGACTCGGTCCGCATTCGCTCACGCTCCCGCTCCGGGACTCAGTCCGCGATCGCTCCCGCTCCCGCTGAGGGACTCGGTCCGGGATCGCTTCCGCTCCCGCTCCGGGATTCGGTCCGCGATCGCTCCCGCTCCCGCTCCGGGACTCGGTCCGCGATCGCTCCTGCTCCGGGACTCGGTCCGCGATCGCTCCCTCTCCCGCTCCGGGACTCGGTCCGCAATCGCTCCCTCTCCCGCTCTGGGACTCGGTCCGTGATTGCTCCCTCTCCTGCTCCGGGACTCGGTCCGGGATCGCTCCCGCTCCGGGACTCGGTCCGGGATGCTCCCGCTCCGGGACTCAGTCCGCGATCGCTCCCGCTCCCGCTGAGGGCCAGGGACTCGGTCCGCGATCGCTTCCGCTCCCGCTCCGGGATTCGGTCTGCGATCGCTCCCGCTCCCGCTCCGGGACTCGGTCCGCGATCGCTCCCTCTCCTGCTCCGGGACTCGGTCCGGGATCGCTCCCGCTCCGGGACTCAGTCCGGGATCGCTCCCGCTCCGGGACTCGGTCCGAGATCGCTCCCGCTCCGGGACTCGGTCCGCGATCACTCCCGCTCCGGGACTCGGTCCGCGATCGCTCCCGTTCCGGATCTCAGCCCCCGACTCAGCCCCCAGCTGGGCCCACGCTCCTCCTGCTCCCGCTCTTGGTTCCGGGCTCTGGCCCATGACTCAGCTCCCAGCTAGGCCTATGCTTGCCCTGCGCCTGCTCTGGGCCCCGGCCACGACTCACTTGAGAGTCTTGGGCCAAGATCGCTCTGCTCCCGCTCTGCCCTCAAATCGTCTCCTGCACTGGGCCGATCTCTGATTCTGTTCTGCATTCCCTGCAGGTAAAGTACTTTAAGAAGTTAAAAGTTGGGGCTGGGGAGGAGAAACTGCAGCAAAAGGAAAAAAAAATAGAGGAAATGGAGCTGTCTAGCAAAGGAGCTCCAGCTGGAGCTCTGCTGCCTAGTTACCAGGCAAGCAATTGATACTAGAACACACCAACTGAGTTTGACATTCCCTGAAGAGCCAGCAAAATTAACAGGTGATACCCAAGGATAGTAGGCAGGTGGGAGTACTTTAGTTTGGGATTATATTCAGCATGAACTGGTTGGACCAAAGGGTCTGTTTCCATGCTGTATGCCTCTATGACTTGCGCACGCATACACCCCTTTTCTCTATCTCTCACACTCTCCCTCTCTCTCCCTCTCTCACACACTCTGGGGTGAATTTTCATTTGCAGATACATACTATTTTGTTCAAAAAGCACACAATCTGTAGGCAGTCAGTGCATGTGACATTTTATAAATTCCTACTTTGGAAATGGAACCAGTGACTCAAGGTTGGGATGCAGACAGACTCTAACCTCACACCTTTAATGCATTGTCTGAGCTGAGATAACCTTAAGTTATCTCGGGACTGTGACTTGAAAGCAGTTCTGGGATTTACAGAGTAATCACTTGAAACCTGCATCCCCATTCTAAGTGATTAAAGACTTAATAGCAGTCTAGGTTTGTTCAATACTTTGCATCAGTTATATGACACTTTGGTCTTTTACTATAAATTCTGTGTGCTATCATTCTGCCCCACCTGATGAAGGAGCAGTGCTCCAACAGTTTGTTACTTCCAAATAAACCTATTGGACGATAACCTGGTCTTGTGTGATTTTTTAACGAGGATTATACAGGGCAGATGCAGGTAGCAGGTTCCCAATCGTGGGGGAGTTCAGAACCAAAGGTCACAGTTTAAGGATACTGAGTAAACTATTTAAGACTGATACAAGGAGAAATTTCTTTTCCCAGAGACTGGTGAGGCTATGAAATTCGTTACCACAGAAAACAGTCAAGGCAAAAATTTTGTATACTTCAAGAAGGAGTTGGATACAACATTTGGGGCTAAAGGGACCAAAGAATATAAGGGAAAAGTAGGAACAGGCTGTTGAGTTGGAAGATTGGCCATAAGCAGAATGAAAATGTGTTGCTGGAAAAGCACAGCAGGTCAGGCAACATCCAAGGAGCAGGAGAATCGACGTTTCGGGCATGAGCCCTTCTTCAGGCTCATGCCCGAAACATCGATTCTCCTGCTCCTTGGATGCTGCCTGACCTGCTGCGCTTTTCCAGCAACACGTTTTCAGCTCTGATCTCCAGCATCTGCAGTCCTCACTTTCTCCCATAAGCAGAATGAATGGTGATGCAGGCTTGGGAGTGTGGGAGTGGGGAGGGGAGGTGCAACTGGTTCATTTCTGCTCCAATGTTTTACATCTAACATCTGTTCTCATCCTACTGAATTATTTTGTCCACTAATTAATTATTTTCACTCTGGATTGGTCCTTGTTCGTTATTATAGCCAATCTAAACCCTATAATCATGCCCTCTAAATTCTTCTCAAGTGATTTTTGAAACACTTGAGAATCAGAATTGGATAATAATTGGATGTTACTGATACTTTTTTCTATAGAGCTTTATTTCCAACTGAACTGTCAAAATGATGGAAGGCCCCTTACACAGTCAATGTCAATTTGTCTGTATATGCAAATGTTACGGTAGTTGAGTTTAATTACCTCAAACATTTCCTTTAATTACAGTTGAAGAGAAAACTCAACAAACCTCAAACTAAAATATACTACTGATGCTGGAAATGTGGAATAATACAAAAATTGCTGGAGAGACCCTTTCAGAACTGAAGAAACATCATTGGACTGAAACATTGACTCATAGATGCTACCAGACCTGCTGAGTTTCTTCAGCAATTTCTGTTTGTGACTCACCAAACCCTAGATAGCTGAGAATGAGACAAGAACAAATGACCTTTAAGCTCGAAAACCTCAGTGACTGGGAACGTTTGCTTAATTGATTTGTCCAGCCATAAAATAATTCCCTTTGCATTGTAAGATGACAATGAATAACCAATGTCGATATTCACTATATATACACATGTATAATATTTATGTTAAAAGGCACATTTCTTAACATTTGAAGTTGGGCTTCCCTTTTGCACTTGATTACTATAAAAGTGACAAAAAAAAACAATCTGAACAACTTACAAATTTTTGACCTTGTTATACTTCTTTAAAATCTTTGTCCTTCACCAATGCTCATCTCCCACCTCATGCCCTGGAAGTTTTGCCCATCATGCCTTACTCAGATTCTGCAATGCGATCTTTTCAGTTACAGTCATTTTAACCTTTATCTCAATTCCCTTTAGTCTCTCAATTGTGAATTCAATCTATTCCTGGTCCTTTCTTTTTCTAAACAAACTATTCAGAGATGGTATTGCACACCTTTGGAGCAGGTGGGACTTCAACCCAGGTCTCCTGGCTCAGAGGTAGCAATACTACTACCACTGCTCGACTGCCACATTTAGTGGCTGCCATTTACACTTGGTGCCAGAGGACCCTGTAGAAATGAACATAGTGGAATCATTGCATTTTTATTGGAGTAATGCTCCAGATGCCAGTGTTATCTATTTTGTAATATGACACAGGTTCGTTCCTCTTCTCTCAGGACAAGAAAGTTCCAAAGACCAATGACTCTCTGAGAGAAGTTCCACCTCATTCCAGTTTTCATTTGGATGCACATTATTATGAAATTGTGCTCTCCTGTGATTCCCATATGTGTGTCAACATCCTTTTGATTTCTAAGATCTATCTGAATCTATTTTTCAATGAAGATGCACCAGCTTGATACAAGTACTGCATTACTCTCCTGTTTTCCCCCATAACCTTGTAGATTTGTTTTATCCAAAAATCATCTAGATCCCTCTTGAATGCCTCAATTGAACCTGCCTCCACCAGACTCCCAGGCAATGTATTCTGTACCTAATTACTTGTTGATTGAAAACACTTTTCATCACTTTGTCCTTGCTTCTTTTGATGATTGTTTTCAATCTATCCTCTCTTCTTTTTCTTCTTTCTTTTATAAACATGATGTTTTTTTTCCAATCTACTCTATCAAGCCCACTCAGGATTTTGAAAGCATCTATTAGATCTCCTCTTAGTCGTCTTCTATTCAAGAAGAATAATATCTATCCTCATAACTGAAAACACTCTTGGAAACTTCTACTGCACTCTCTCCAATGTATTCAAATCCATCCTATAATGTTGTGATGAAACCTGTGCCCAATGTTCCAGCAGAAGTTTAACAAGTAAAATAAACAAGTTTAACTGCATCTCCTTGTTCTTGTCTTCCGTATCACTATTAATAAAGCTGAGGATATGGTATACTTTATTAACTACTATCTCAACCCATTTATCACCTTCAACGATATATGTGCTTATACACACAGGTACCTCTGCTCCAAAACCAACTTTAGAATAACAACCCTTATTTTGTATTCTCTTTCAACTGTATTTCTATAAAAATGCATTACCTCATGCTTCTCTTAATTGAACCTCATCTGTCAATTACCTGCCCACTCCACCAAATTGCCTATTGTCTCTGGAGCTTTTGTCTGCCCTCCTCAGAGTTTACAATTGTTCCAAGTTTTGTGTCATCTTTAAACTTTGAAATTTTCCCCTGCACAATAATACCTAGATCATTAGCTTATATCAATAAAATCAAGGGTCCAAAAACCAATCCTGGGGAACTCCATTACAAATCTTCCAGACTAAAAGAAATCCATTAACCATTACTCTCTGTTTCATCTCATTCAATTTGGATCCACATTTCACCATCTGCCATTATGGGATTTGAATCAGTGGCCCTATAACATTAGCCTGGGGTTTGCAGTTTACACACCCTATAACACACTATCACTATTCCTTGGATTGATTTATTGAGCTGAGTTAAATTTAATGACACCCTGACAAAGCAACCAGTATACACAAAAGAGAATTTCTCTCATTATGGTCTGGTGTCTGGACCATAAACTGCAGATCAAATTGCCTGCCCATTCTACAATCGTTGTGCAATCTACTCCAGCCACCCAGGTACCAAAGATGAAAGCTCTCCTCATGGAGACTGAATCCTGTACACAGCAAGTTGTCAGAGGTGGAATGAAAAATATTAGTTAACCATTCCAACCAAAACAAAAATCCATAAAATTACATTTCTTTCAGAAAAGCTTTTGTGAGCAGAGAAAAATTCTAGCACTTCCTTGTTTGAAACTATTGAATTCAAAGTTACCAGGAGAATCATGATTGGATATATTACATACTTAAAATTCATGCACTTTGAAAGGTGGAAATAATAGCAAGAATTTCAGATATTGATCTTTTTCTTTTGTACTTATCCATTTTAGTGAGGAATTTCAAGCTAATTCTAGACTCAGATGTTTAGGGTGCTTTGTCTGAAACAAATGTGTATAAATATCTGAAAATCAGATATATTCATGTTGACAGTCCTAATGAATGACGACAATATGATGACAAATGTCAACTTCTGCCTGTTTTGATTTTAATATTTGCCAGAAGTGCAAATGTATTCAGCACATAAGCAATACGAGAAAAGGTCTATGTCTTAACTTATTTGGGATTGATTAGAAAATGCTCAGTCACTATCATTTTCTTTTGTTGAATGTGTGTTCATTTGTCAAACACTTTTACAACAAATCAATTTTTTTGACATTGTTGCCCTGAGATCAAAGCTATAGATTAATTTGTAGCACAGACATAGTCAGAAAAATACATGAAAACTAATGGATGGTATTCATTATTGACAGCATGTACCAAGAGCTAAACATGAGAAAAAACACTGATAGGATAGAGATTAATTTACCTGTGGCATATTTGACAAAAGTCAGAAAGTCACCAGAATCCAGAAATACTGTCAAATTCAATAACTATGAACATGTAATCTGTCATTAAGTGCTGCATACAAGATGGCATTCTGTTGCAAATGGGGTGATTGGAACTGAATGTATTCTTGCAACATTGACACATCTTTCTGCACTGGGAGGTAAACTCAATTACCCGACTTCACACATGTGCTGATTTTTTCCCTGTAGCAAAAATATAACAAGCAATTCACATCAAACTTCTTCCACTAGCTCCAATGGAAATTTCATTCCAATTGACAAAGGAAAATTATCTATTTAGATTTTATTCCCTCAATTGTTCTCTCTATAAAGAACAGACTGCTAATTTGGCACAGAATACAACAGGAGAATGGGGGCTTTTGTGCCACAGTCTCAATACCCTTTTTTCTGGGGCAGGAGGGCAGTTTAAGTTCTATCTGTTGTAGACATGTGTAATAACATTTCTGAACAGTTGATTAAAAATATTTACAACAAACAGATTGATTAAAATAATTACAAAAAGGATGGGGCACCTCTGTGATATGCCCAATTGGTTATCAGTTATAGGATGTAATTGTGTTGATAGCGTATCTAACTAGATAAGAAAGGATAATGAGCCCAGTCCTTTGATCACAGAATTTCCTGTATAGATCCACTTCCAGCAAAAATTACCATAAAAAATTAGACAATAAGTCAAGCAAATTGCAGTCAATGATAAAATGTTTACTATTAGATCCCATAAGCGATAATCTACCTCAGACAAAGCTGAATACAAAACCTTTCAAGATTGTATTGTACAGTAAATTAACTCGCTGCCTTTAAAGGATCTCAATTTTAAATGTTGATTTACAACATTTTATTATGTGTGCGTGTATATGATAATATGTCAGTGATATTTTAGGAAATTTGGGATGTTTTGTATCTGTACCCTTAAGCCAGTTTTATACAAATTCTTAGAATACATAAGTATCATATATGTCCAACCAAAGCATCATTCACCTTATCTTTAAACTGAGAATTTGATTCAGGGGCTTCTCTGAAAAATGCTTGAGAAAGGTTGCATTGCGTGGTGATTTTAACAGTCACTGATAGTCACAGAGATAAGCTAATAACAGAGTTTGAGCTTCAGATTACAGCAAGAGCTCCAAACCTTCTGTAATTACAATGTGCTCATCGCTTCTGTGATTTATTACTGTCGACAAAGACAGAGTCGCTCTGTCAATTAAGCTGTTTCCATTTTCATGATATCTTTGAAATGAAAAAATACTTCAAGGCACATCACAGAAGAATAATCAGCCAAAAATCAATGGCAAGTCAAAAGAGAGAACTCTTTTATTCATTCATGAAGTATGCACATCACCAGTGAGGCCAGCATTGATTCCTTCCCTAATTGCCTTGGAGTAGGTAGTGGTAAGCCACCTTCTTGATTTACTGCAGTCCACATGGTTTGGCGACACATACAGTGCTAGGTTTCACATTTTTGATGCAATGATAGTGAAGGAACGGCAGCCATAAAGTTCTAAGTCAGTAAGATATGTGGCTTGGAGGAGAACGTATAGGATGTTCCACTGCCGCTGTGCTTCCAGGTGAGTAGAGTTCATGGGTTTTGAAGGCTCTGCCAAAGGCACCTTGATAAGTTACTACAGTGCATCATGTAGACAATACACACTGCTGCCACTGTATGTTGGTGAAGCAATGAATATTGACATTGGTGCATCGATTGATGAAAAAGCAGCTTGCTTTTTCCTGAATGCTGTCAAGCATCCCGAGTGTTATTGGATTGCACTCATCCAGTCAAATGGAAAGGATTCTACCATATTTGCTTTGGACATGGTCGTGAAGTGGGAAGTGAATTCCAAACCTCTGATCTGCTTTTATAGTTAGGCATTTATCTGCAGAGAGTTATGAACACAGTCAATCCATCAAACAAACTAGCCTTCCAATCATTGACTCCATCTATACTTCTCACTGTCTCAGGAAGGCAGCCGACACAATCAATTACCCCTCCCACCCCAGTTGTAATCTTTTCCAAATTCTTCTATCAGGCAGTAGATAGCAAAGTTTAACCACACATACCAACAGATTCAAAAACAGCTTCCGTCCCCACTATTATTAGACTTCTGAATGGACCTTTCAATTTTTAAATTTAATGTTGATCTTGCTCTTTGTGTACCTTCTCTGCAGTTGTAACATAGTATTCTTTGCTCTGTCCTATTAATCTAATGCACTTTGTATGGTATGATCTGCCTGTACTGCACACATAACAAAACCTTTCACTGTACCTAGGTACATGTGATAATAATAAATCAAATCAAACCCTATCGAATCAAATATCTGACTGGCCCAGTTCAGTTTCAGGTCAAATGTAACCCCAGAATTTGATGGTGGGTGACTGAACAATGGTAATGCCATTGAATAGCTGGAGAGATAATGAGGTCTCTTGTTAAAGATGGAAAACAATTGGCACTTAGGTGGCATAAACATTACTTGTCAGTTCCAGCCTCAAAGCTATCCAGATCCTGTTGCATGTTCTAAGGGTCTGTTTCAACGTCTGAGGTAATTATCAGCAAGCATTCTCACTTCTGATATATTTTCTGGAAGAAAGTAATTGGTGAAGCAGCTGAAGATGGTACGGATGAGGACACAAGAATTTCTTAGGGTAGTGTCCTCGCCCAGACCATCTTGGGATCAAAATCAGGAAATATTAAGTAAAAGTCATATTGAAGCTGCATTATGTTCAGTCACTATAGATTTAAATAAGGTTTTATTGAATCATAAGATTTATCAGTTTAGTCCATGTTGCATGTCAAAGAGGGACATAGTGAAATGTTTTCAATGCAATTAATCAACGTAATTTTAATGATACCAGTAGGATTGTATCGAAAGAATTGTTTCATATTCAAACTGAATTTCACTTTCCTCTTAACTATATGAACAAAACACTATTTATTTAAGAGACTGAATCTTTACACAAACCAGTTACATAATACAAATTGTGATATAGATGTGTTACAGTTGTGTACATTCATATTCCAAATGTTATAGTAAGACCACCTGCTCGCTACTCACATTTAAAAAAACTATATAGTACAGGTCAAAGCTCTTCTATTTTTATCCTATATTTCAGTTCAATCTCAGAATACCACTTCTACCCACAAACATGATTGAA
>NC_057715.1:60854953-60886333 GCF_004010195.1 Chiloscyllium plagiosum | reverse complement strand
GTTGGAGTGTTGAGCCACGGGGTGGTTGGGTTGTTTGGTCCGGGTGTCCCAGAGGTGTTCTCTGAAACGTTCCGCAAGTAGGCGGCCTGTCTCCCCAATATAGAGGAGGCCACATCGGGTGCAGCGGATGCAATAGATGATGTGTGTGGAGGTGCAGGTGAATTTGTGGCGGATATGGAAGTATCCCTTGGGGCCTTGGAGGGAAGTAAGGGGGGAGGTGTGGGCGCAAGTTTTGCATTTCTTGCGGTTGCAGGTGCCGGGAGTGGAGGTTGGGTTGGTGGGGGGTGTGGAGCTGACGACGGCGTCATTAAAGTGGATGAACTGTTCAATCTCTTCGTGGGAGCACGAGGCAGCGCCGTTACAGTCATCAATGTTTTCAGTACTGTAATTAGAGTCAAGATTAGAGTGGTGCTGGAAAAGCACAGCAGGTCAGCCAGCATCTGAGGAGCCCGAAAATCCAAGTTTCGAGCAAAAGCCCTTCATCAGGCCAGACAAGATAAGGATGACAGATTTCTTCCCCTAAAGTGCATTAGTGAACCAGATGAGTTTTTGCAGTCATCATTACAGAGTTTAGTTTTTAATTTCTGAATTATTAATTGAAATTAATTAAAAGATAGGGTGGAACAGTGCCTTAGTGGTTAGCCCTGCTGCCTCGCAGCACCAGGGACCTGGGTTCAATTCCAGCCTTGGGTGACTACCTGTGTGGAGTTTGCACATCTCCCCTCATCTACACGAGTTTCTTCTGGGTGCTCTAGTTTCCTGCTACAGTTCAAAAATGTGTAGGTTAGGTGAATTGATCATGCTAAATTGTCCATAGTGTGCAGGCTGAGTGGGTTAGCCTTTTGTATTCAAAGATGGTGCTAAAGAATGGCGACTTGTACACTTTTTTCTGTACTCCTTTAATCCTGCACTTGAGTACACATGACAATAAAATCTAATAATAAATAAGTTCAAGCACTTATTCTGGTCATTGCAATTCAGTAGTCAAGTGGGATTCCAGTTTCAGTTGAGACATTGTCATTGCCTCAAAAGATAAAACATGCTGAGAGCTTACAGCAAGGCCATAAATGGGAGCATTGTATGTGGCAGATCCTGGGTTACAGGATTGTGTCAGGCATGCATGCAAAGGAACGGACACATCAGGACATTTTTGTACGCTGTTGGGCCTGTATGTTATGGAAGAAATAATTAACTGCTTTAAAATGTTAAGTGAGACACTCAATGCATACTTTGGTCAAAAGTGAAATTTGGTCATGGAAAAGGCAAGTTTCAAATAAGACAGGTGGAAATGATTCCAATGTTTTGAAGAACTTTGGACAGAAATGTCTACAATATCCTGCCAATGAGTCTTAAAAGACAAGTTAATAATTGCAGCTTACATTATTGTATACAACAGAGATGAGAAGTTGCCTGGGTTCCTTCAATCAATAGAAGAGGTCATATGAAACTCAGGGCATAGAATTACATTTTTGTCCACTCATGGGATGTGGGTATTATTGACTGGGCCAAGTATTAATGCCCATCCCAAGTTGCCCTTGAGAAGGTGGTGGTGAACCATCTTCTTGTACCTTTGCAGTCAGCTTGGTATAGGTACACCCACAATGCCACTAAGAAGGGAGTTACAAATTTGACCCAGCGACACTGAAGAAACAGAAGTCTAGAGGCTGGCTGGCATGTGGGTTTATTCCTATGTATCTCCTGCCCTTATCCTTCTAGATGGAAGTGGAAGTAGCCATGGGTTTAAAAGGTGCTATTTTAGGAGCCTTGGTGAATTTTGGCAGCTAGTACACACCTGCTTGAGGATATGATGTCAATTATGCCACTTTGTCCTGGATAGTGTCAAACTTGATGCATATTGTTGGAACTGCACATATCCAGGCAAGTGGAGAGTACTCTATCACTCTCCTGTCTTGTGTGTTATGGTGGACAGGCTTTGGGGAGTCAGAATGTGAATTATTTGTTACAGTATTCCTAGCCTCTGCTCTGTTCCCCTCGCCACAGTATTTATATAGCTCATCCAGTACAGTTTCTGTTCAATGATAACCCCTAAAGATGTTGTTAGTTGGGATCCAGTGATGGTGATACCACTGAATATCAAGGAGTGATGTTAGATCCTTTCATGTTGGAAAAGGTCTTGCATTTGTGTGGTGTGAGTATTATTTGTGTCTTATAAGCCCAAGACTGGATATTGTCCAGATCTTGTTGCATTTGGCTATATCAATAGTTGAGGAGTCATGAATGATGCAATCATTGGTGAACATCCCAATTTCTGATGTTATGCTAGAGAAAAGGTCATTGATGAAGCAGTTGAAGATGGTTGGGCTTAGGACACCACCCTGAGGAACTCCTGCAGAGATTTCCTGGAACTGATGACAGACCTTCAACAACCACAACCACCTCCATTTGTGCAACTATTAGGCTATTCTTTAAGGAAACATTGTAAATTCCTCCTATATGGTCAGATGCATAGGCTCTTGACAACCTACCAAAATACTGAAAGAGGAGGTAAGAACATTATTACCTACATTAAGCTGTTGAATGTGTGTTTGGCCGTAACATCTCAGGCACAATGAGAACCAGATATGGGAAGCTGAGTGCTATCAATATGGGAGAATAGAGCATTTCAGGAAAGACTACAAAGTAGCAGTATTACATCATCATATAAGCAGAGAAGTCTCATCAAGGAAAATCAATTACTGACAAACAGAAATCATTTAGAAATGAAAATGTCCAACAAATCAAGAATGTAGATCAACAAAATAAGCTGATATTCCTTGGGGAGGACAAATAGGGCTAATGGAGATTCTGGACTATTAGTTTCACAGTGCAAGGGTTAACAATTTAAATTTGATCCCGGGCTATTTGTTTTAACACTGGCTGACAGCTTGCCGATGATAACCCAACATTGAGTAGAAATGTGCCAATTGAACAATCTTAAATACACAATTGCCTTGTAAAATATTAGTTCTTTTTAATGTTTTCCCCTATCGTCCTACAAAATGCAAATTCCACGGTATAGGCAAAGCTAATGACAGTTTTTTAAAACAATTTCTGCTTTGCATCTTGGTTGACATCCCCTGAGGTTTGGAGCTAGAAGGGACCAACCATGTCTGTGAGAGGGAAGACTTGTGACAGGAAGTCTCATGTGAGGCTCTGACAGAGGTGGTGGAATGAGGCAAGGAGAAGAAATGCTTGGAGCAAAGTCCACAACCAGACATTCTCTATTTTCCCTGGTCCATTCACCTCAAATTTCCTGATTGCCTAGAGCAGGAAAACACTTTGCTGCACTTCAATGAAAGCCTTTATTCCGTGTTACTGAAGCCTGCAGGTTGAGTGTGATCATTGGTCAAGGTTAACATGCACTCAATGAAAGACGTTATGGCCTCTTATGTAGTCTCTTTATTCTGAATCTGACTCCATCGCTCAAATCTTGTGTCCTTCGCCATATGATAAGCTAATTGCCTTTCTTAGTGGCATTGCTGAAATGTGCATATCTGAGCTTCTAAAGGGGCATGTGAGTTGTGAGATAAACTTTCCTCATAGTGTGTGATTTTCTTCAGGATTCATCTTCTGTTTTTGACAGCAGCTGCTCAGGGTCATTTTCAAGACTTACGGGAGATGAAAGGTGAATTAGAACTGACAAGGTGGGAGGAATCTAAGTAATAACTGTGTAGATCATCATAGTTCAGTGGCTTCTGACATTAATTCTGCATGAGTGAACATAGTGTTGATGATGTGCTTCTGTGAGATTTAACCTGTCACCAGGCAGCTGAGAGGTTTCAGTTCTCCTGTATCAATAACCAGGAATACCGATCTCAGGTGATATTCAGGGTCTCCTCCACTGCTGGTATGTTGGGGTTACTGAAGAGCCAACGCACATTCTGGTAGTCAGTGTTCTCTTCATCTATGATACAATGGAAAACAGCACCTCTGAAAAGTCACTATGAGGGATGGATATGACATTGTAATAAGATGAGGAAGAATGCAAGAGGTGGCTAGAGGAGGGTGCTCAACAAGGGAGGATGGGGGCAGATACCAAGTATTGTGGTCTGAGGATTAATACGCAAAAGGAAGCAGAGAGAGGAGCTTTGCTTTTGAATGCAATTGGCATTTACGTCTCCTGTCTTTGTCATGTCATTCAAATTCGTGCAGCACTGTATCTCAGTGTAAGCCATCATATTCCAGCCGTTAGTCTCTTCACCACATCAGTTCTCTGTGGCTTTCCTCTTTTTCCATCCACAGGGAACAGAACCTCTCTGCCAGCCCTTAAGTGATGTCGGAAGACACAGTGAAGAATTACAGTGCAGTCTTGGCTCTTTGACACTTCACTTGCTCAACCAGTGACTCATTTCTGACACTTTTGGAATGCTTCTATTCTGACACACTTTGGATGCCTTTAAGCAACTCAGATGCATGGCCTGGATCATACCACCAATTCCAATTAGTCAGGAAATGCAGAAATCAGATGCAAATGACATGTTTGTAATCGAAGGCAATTAAAAAGTCACTAGTGAAACTTCAAGATTGTTGATTTCTGCCAACCCTATCTGTACTGGACTCAAGCAGAAAGTCAAAATTCAGTCCTACATCTCAAATTGGAAACGAAGTATTTCAAAGAGGTAATCATACGGTGACATATAATGGCTTTCCAGTCTCTGCAGTACTCAATGGAAGAGTTGTTACTAACATTGGTTCTCATTTATTTACCTAAATATTGGATAATTAAGAGTAGATTCCAACTGTGACAGCAGGTGAGGAAGAGACAGGAGTAATAGATTTGAGAAAATATTAAATGTGATATTTTAAAACCTGACAAGCAGTAATGAGTAAGTTGGGAATAACAGTCAAGCTCATTTTATTTGCTACATGATGGTTACTGCTTAATATCCAACAGTAATCCTTTTATAAATTAGAAAACATTAAAAATAATTAAAGCTTTTTTTGCATTATTTATTTATAATTCGTCAAAACAAGTTGATTTAATTGGCTACATAATACAGGGCGACCCCACATCCGGAGGTCTGGTTACTGCAGTTTCACTTACCCGCAGTTTACCACGGCCCAAACATAGAAAAGGGAACGTTCCAGAATCAGGGACCAGAGGCTGTTGGGAAGCTATGTTTCTCATTTAAATGACTGGGTTTGCACCTATCTGCTGTTTCGGGCTTCCGCGGTAGGTCCTAGAACGTAACCCCTGCAGGTACAGGGGGACTACTGTACAATTCTGTCCAGAATTAAAATAAGTCAATCATTTTATAAAATCTCTAATCGAGGTATGACAAAGACAAACACGTAAATCTAACATTGCAGAATTATAATGTGAATGTTCAATATGTTAAGAACCATAAATACAACATCATATTTTACCAAGAAGAAAGCAACATATTCTTCTCTAGAAGATATTTTACCCAAGCGTTTTTCATTTCAATTCAAGTGCTGAATGAATTAATGAGTGCTTTTATCTGGAGCTAAGGGAAAACCTGACCCTCTCATTGTACTTTTTGATATGGTGGTTCCAGGTTTGTCAGAATTCAATGTGCCAGGAATCTCAAAGGTCCATCATGTTGAATCAATTATTCAAAGTTCTTATGTATACTTTACTGAGTATTCATGCCAGTTATCTCAATCTCCCAGAACCAGTGAATATGTGACAGCGCAGGATAGCATGATGGCTCAGTGGTTAACCAGGGACCCAGGTTTGATTCCACCCTTGGGAAACTTTCTGTGTGGCGTTTCCACATTCTTCCCATGTCTGTGTGGGTTTTCTCTGGGTGCTCCAGTGTCCTCCCACAGTCCAAAGATGTTCAGGTTAGATGAATTGGCCATGCTGAATTGCCCATAATGTTCAGGGATTTGTAGATCGCATGCATTGGTACATGTGGAGTGATAGGGTGGGGGAAAGGGTCTGGGTAGGTTGCTGTTTGGAGGGTCAGTGTGAACATGTTGGGCTGAAGGACCTGTTTCCACATTGTAGTGATTCTATTGCTGAAAATAAAATTTGCCTGGTTTGGTTCATTCATAAATGGTCACTTTGTAGAAAAGTAATAAAAAATATTTATGTTTCATTACACACATATCAAATATTGTTAGTGAATAATATATTTAAAGACAATTGACCAAATAAATTTGAAGTTATGAGGGCCCCTGGAAGTAATGGCCAAGGTTTTTGTTGGAACATGGAAACACTACCAAACTGAAGGCAGACCCAAAATTTTCCATTTCCTCTGGGCGGTTGTCATGGGTCTGCCTCCAGCAGCAGGGGTAGACAATTAGGCCAATTAAATTGATTATTGAAGGCACTTTTCAGGCGTCACCTGGAAGTTTTCAGTTGAGAGGCATGTTCTCACTGATACGAAAGCCCAGCCAATAAATTGAAGTGGCCTCCCAGCTGCAATTGTTGTTGCCTCAATAATTTCAACTTTCTTTGGTGTAGTAATTGCCACAGCTGTGGTTACACAATTCCTCCTCCATACAGACAATATTTTGTTTTTAAACTTCCAAAAAGTCTTCATAGACCATCTCAATCTTGAGTTGGTCTCTCATTCTTCAAGCTATGTCAGTGGTGACTATTACTGATAGTGGACTGCTAAGTGTTGGAAGGTTTCCTATTTGATGAAGACTTGGGAGATTACACACTGTTCTGAATTGAATAGGTTTGCTGGAGGGAGACATGTCTCCAAAATTGCCTCTGGGTTCCACCACCAATTTTTATAGATTCCTAAAGTGTATTGTATTCTGAATGGAGCATCAGAACCACAGAATGAAAATTCTAACCAATATAACTTTGCATAATACTAAAAGACAAAAGGAGCAGACGTAGGCCTTTCAATGAGGTCATGGCTGATCTGATAATCCACAACTCCATTTTCCTGCCTTTAGCCTATAACCATTGGTTCACATACTGATTAAAATCTATCTCAGGCTTAGATATACAAAACAATGCAGCCTCTACAAATTCCTGCAATCAAGAATTCCACAGATCCACTATCATTTGAGAGAAGAAATTTCTATTCATTTGTGTCTTAAATGGGTTAGGATGTGGAGGTGCTGGTGTTGGACTGGGGCAGACAAAGTCAGAAGTCACCAACACTAGGTTATAGTCCAACAGATTTGTTTGAAAAAACTAGCTTTTAGAGCTCTGATTCTTCATCAGGTGCTAGTGAGAGAGGAAGACATTAGACATAGAATTTATAAGGAAAGGATCAAAGGGCCATACAACTCATGCTAACGAATTCAACACATCAAAAATGGGTAACCCTTACTATAAGATTATGGCCTCTGGTCTTAGGTTCACTCACAAGGTGAAACAATCTCTCCACATCTACCATGTTGAGGCCTCTATGCACTTTACATATTCCAATAATGTCATCTCTCATTCTTCTAAACTCCATCCAATGAGTATGTGCTGAACCTCTCCTAAAAAAACCCTCCCACACCTAGGATCAACCAACAAAACCTTCTCTGGACTACTTCCTATACCTGTATATCTTTCCAGAGAGAGGGAAACCAAAACTGTTCAGAGTATCAGCGAGTTTTGAGAAGATTTGTAGCTCAGGTGCTGGAACTAGGCTTGCTCGCTGAGCTGGAAGAGTTGTTTTCAGGCATTTCATCACCATAACTAGTTAATATCATCAGTGAGCCTCTGAATGAAGCACTGGTGGTATGGCCCACTTTTTATTTATGTTTAGGTTTCCTTGTGTTGGTGACATCATTTCCTGTGGTGATGTCATTTCCTGTTCTTTTTCTCAGGGAGTTGTAAAATGGGATCCATGTCAATGTGCTTGTTGATAGAGTTCTGGTTGGAATGCCATGCTTCTAAGTATTCTTGCGCATGACTCTGTTTGGCTTGTCCTAGGATGGATGTGTTGTCCCAGTCGAAGTGGTGTCCTTCCTCATCTGTATGTAATGATACTAGTAAGAGTGGGTCATTTGTTTTGTGGCTAGTTGATGTTCATGTATTCTGATGGCTATTTTCCTTCCTGTTTGTCCAATGTAGTATTTGTTACAGTTCTTGCAAGGTATTTTGAAAATAAATTAGTTTTACTTGTTGTCTGTATAGGGTCATTAATGTTCACTAGCTGCTGTTCTAGTGTGTTAGTTAGTTTGTGGGCGACCATGATGCCAAGAGGTCTGAGTAGTCCACAAGCTAGTGGACCTATGCCTTACCACCCACTTCATCTTCAACAATAAAACCTACAGACAAACCAACGGAACACCCATGGGATCTCCAATATCAGGGTTCTTAGCAGAGGCAGTAATGTAGACTCGAAAAAACAGCTCTGCCAACCACCCAACCCAAACGTTGGGTCCGCTACGTGGATGACACCTTTGTCATGACTAAAAGAATTAGTGGAAAAAATTAGAGGAAAGCTTCAAGAGCATCAATAATACCCTTACTGGCATAAAATCCACTAAAGAGGAGGAAAACAACAACTAACTGCCATTCTTTGATGTCGCAGTGAAGCAAACAGCCAATGGGGATCTTCAAACCAGCATCTACAGGAAAACAACACACACGGACCAAATACTGAACTACACAAACGATCATCCCATCATTAACACTCAACCCTGGAGCGCCCCCCCCCCCCCCAGGTTCCATACTCAGCCCCATACTGTACTCACTGTACACCCATGACTGCGTCGCTAAATTCCCGACTAATGCCATTTACAAGTTCGCTGATGACACCACCATAGTCAGCTGAATCCCAGATGGCGATGAAACAGACTATAGATGGGAGATGGAAGACCTGGAAAAATGGTGCACTGAGAACAACCTAGCTCTCAATGCCAGCAAAACCAAGGAACTCATTATTGACTTTCGGTGGTTTTTACCACCTGCACATTAACAGCACAGAGGTGTAATGAGTGGAGAGTGTCAAGCTTCTGGGAGTGGTCATCAACAACAAGCTTTCTTGGACTCTTCATGTGGACACACTTGTTACAAAGGCCCAACAACGTCTCTTCTTCCACAGGCAGCTGAGGAAACTTGGCATGGTGGCGAATATCCTTGCCAATTTTTATAGGTGCGCCATCAAGAGCATTCTGCCTGGATGTATTACTACCTAATATGGCAACTGTACCATTCAAGATCGGAGACAGGTATAGAGATTGGTAAACTCATCCCGGACAATCACAAAAGCCAACTTCCCATCTATAGAATCAATCAACCAGACCCGCTGTCAAGGAAAGGCCGCCAGCATTCTCAAAGATCCATCCTACCCTGACAATGTTTTTCTACAACCTCTACCATCAGGGAGAAGGTACAGAAGCCTGAAAACATGCATAGCTGGTTTTGAAACAGTTTCTACCCTAATGTTGTTAGAATACTGAATGAACTTACAAACTCTTAGCATTCGCCTGTACCTGTGTTTTGTTTTTTTCTGCTGTTTACCTATTATTTACTTATCTATGCTATTTAACTCTGTGATCTGCCTGTATTGCTTGCAAGACAAAGCTTTTCCCTGTGCCTCGGTACATGTGACAATAAGTTCAATTCAATTCAACATCCACAAACGAAGGTGCATTAGAACATTATTTCAATGAGCCACTACTCACTGCAGCACAGAGGAACTACGAAGAGCAAAGGAAAATCACCTATTTGGTTTATTCAAAAAGAACGGGTAACCAATGAACACAGTCTACCGATTTCTCAGAAACAAACCCAAACAAGCAGACAAAACACGTCCAGAAACCCTAGCCACTCTCTCCTACATCAAAGACATCTCGGAAATGACTGCCAGACTACTCAGATCCCTTGGCATCATGGTAGCCCACAAACCCATCAACACACTAAAGCAGCACCTAATGAACTTAAAAGACCCTATACATATAATAAGCAAAACTAATATTGTTTACAAAATACTGTGCAAGAACTGTAACAAACACTACATTGGACAAATAGACAGAAAAGTCGCCACCAAGATACATAAACATTAACTAGCCATAGGAAGACATGACCCACTCTTACTTGTATCATTACATACAGATGAGGAAGGCCACCACTTCGACTGGGCCAACACATCCATCCTAGGACAAGCTAAACCGAGACACGCATGAGAATACCTAGAAGTATGGCATTCCAACCAGAACTGTATCAACAAGCACATTGATTTGGATCCCATTTACCACCCCCTGAGGAAAAGAACAGGAAATGACATCACCACAGGAAATGATGTCACCAACCCAAGGGAACATAAACACATAAATAAAAAGCGGACCATACCACCAGTGATTCATATGGACACTCACTGATGATGTTACCTAGTATGGCAGCAAACATCTGAAAACAAATCTTCCAGCTCAGCGAGCAAACCATGTTCAAAGTATTTCAGTTGTGGTCTGACCAGTGCCTTATATAGTTCTAGCAAGACTTAGTTATTTTAATGTGCCATTCCCTTTGAAATAAAGGCCAACATTCCATTTCCCTTCCCTATTAGCTGCTGAAATTGTATGTTTATTGTATGAGGGCAGAACGATGAATGTGATCTATATGTACATCAGTAAGGCGTTCAACAAGGTTCCTCATGGTAGACTGGTTAGCAAGGTTAGATCTCATGGAATACAGAAAGAAGTAGCCATCCAGTCACCTTTTAAATGCTGTAATTGAACCAGCCTCCACCACTTCCTCTGGCAGTTCATTCCATACACATATCACTACTGTTTGAAAAGGTTGCCCCTTAGGTCTCTTTTATATCTTTCCCCTCTCACCCTAAACCTATGCCCTCTAGTTCTGGACTCCCTGACCCCAGGGAAAAGACTTTGCCAATTTACCCTATCCATGTTCCTCATAATTTTGTAAACCTCTATAAGGTCACCCCTCAGTCTCTGACGCTGCAGAGAAAACAGCCCCAGCCTGTTCAGCCTCTCCCTATCACTCAAATCTTCCAACCCTGTTTGTTGTAATTTGAACTGAAACATGCATTCATACCACAAGGACAGGATTACATTTATCCATCTGTTACTAAGTACAGGTCTAATATGCATGTCATGTCATCAGAGACATGATGTCACTTCCTTCAGTGACTCTTCACTTAACATCTCTTAAAGTGATCTCACAATACCATACACTCAAAGCACACACAGGTCCTTCTTCTGGACATGGATAAACTCTGTCCCATATTGAAACTGAAACTCAATTTTTACCTTGACAGAATTTCACATACAATTCTCCCAACTCTATGCACTATGACCTTTCACATGGATAGGCTTACCTCAGGCAGGACTTTTAACTGTCAAAATTAAATATGGGTCAGGAGGCCTCACTGTATGGATATAGTCACTCAATTTGATTTGTTTATAAACTCCACAATGGTGAATTTTTAATATCTGCTTTTTAATTACCACAACGGTATGGTCCATTCATTGCTCTTTTTAATTGCCTTGTTCTTCATATTCTATTTCACCCTTTTACTCACTGCTCCTAACTGTGAATAAAGCCCTGGGCTAGCTTTGTAAGATATTAGCTGGATATTGGCCCTAATCATGACTTTGACCTTGTATGCCTAATTTCATATGGTCCTTCATGCTCAAACATAACTTCTCGCAGAGACATACCTATTTTTAATAACCACAAATGACAAGGTCTATTTGTATCTTCTTTCACCAATTTCTTTCAATTGGGAGACTTTGTTCCATCCTCCTACTATTAATGGCAATGGATATACCATCATAGTTTACCCTAAGTTGACCTAACACTGGAACACAGTTCCTAATCAGTTTCAAATCAGCTTTGTGTGACAGAATGTGAAGTTGGGGATTTTTTGGAGTGTCCAACTGAGATAACAGACATGAAGCTGTATCAATCTTAAAATAGATGTGAATCTTCAAGTTTCATTGTTACTGTGGGTCCTGGAATTTTAACTTCAGTCCTGTTATTCTGATTTTCCATGCACTGATTTGTCCCTCTGTTTGACAGATTGCAACACTTGACCTTTGGGGCAGTACAGTGGCTTATTGGTTAGTACTGCTACCTCTGTGGATATTGCACATTTTCCCCACGTCTGTGTGGTTTCCTCCCACATTCCAAAGATGTGTAATTTAGGTGGATTGGTCATGCTTTAAAAAAAACATTGTACTGTCCAGGAATGTATGGGCAAAGTGGATAAGGGAGATATAGTCAGGGTCTGGGTTTGGACAAGAGGCTGTTTCCACACTGTAGGGATTCTATAAACTTTTTGCTCAATAACATCTGCTTCTGTTTCCATATCTACATGTGCTTTCAAATATTTCCAGGCTCTTGAAGAACTTATAACATTTTCTGGCACATGGTTATAACCCAAAGATTTAGCATGACTCAGGGCATGCAGGTCCTGGGCCTCCTCCACCGCCACTCCCTCACTACCTGAAGCCTGGAGGAAGAACGCCTCAGTTTCTGCCTTGGAACACTTCAACCCCAGGGCATCAATGCGGACTTCACCAGTATCCTCATTTCTCCTCCCCCCCATCTTACCCCAGTTTCAACCTTCCAGCTCAGCATTGTCCTGCCTGCCAATCTCCCTTTCCACCTATCCACTCCACCCTCCCGTCTGACCTATTACCTCCATCCCCACCCCTATTCACCTATTGTACTCTTTGCTACCTTCCCCCATCCTCCTCTCTGACTATCACCTCCATCATTGTTGCCAGGGTTGGAGGATTTGAGCTAAATAGGTTAAATAGGTTGGGGTTGTTTTCACTGCAGTGTCAGAGGCTGAGGGGTGACCTTATAGAATCATGAGAGGCATGGATAGGATAAATAGACAAAGTCTTTGCCCTTGGGTGGGGGAGTTCAGAACTAGAGGGCATAGGTTTAGGACGTGAGGGGAAAGATATAAAAAAGATCTAAGGGGCAACTTCTTCACGCAGAGGGTGGTGTATGTATGGAATGAGATGCTAGGAGAAGTGGTGGAGGCTAGTACAATTGCAACATTCAAAAGGCATCTGGATGGGTATATGAATAGGACCGGTTTGGAGGGATATGGGCCGGTTGCTTGCGGGTGGGACTAGATTAGGTTAGTATATTTGGTTGGCATGGACGAGTCAGACAGAAGGGTCCATCTCTGTGACTCTATGACTAAATGTCTTCTTTTAAATAGCTGGTGGTTACCACAGTAGCATTAACTTTCTGACTCAGAGTGTGAACTTTTTTGCCATGGAAGGGAACCTGCTGATATCCAATGGATCTTTCCTGCTGACTCAGGATAAGAAATCCCTTTCAATTGCTGCCATTTCGATGTTTGTGGCAATATCACAGGCACCCTTCCAGTCTGTATATAATCTTTGCTCAAAAACTTGTCTTGGAATTTATTCGACTTCCTGTGGATAGGTCTCCAAGATTGATTTCTTATTTCACTTTACACAAACAGTGGCAAAAGAGTTTCTTTAAACTGAGAATGTCATCTGCAGAGCTCTCACTGACATCCTGCCTTTTTCAGGCCATGTAATTTTCAGTGCAATTTCATTCTAGTTGTGTCTTGATGAGACTCCTGAATTTCATTAATCTCAGCATGTTCCACCAAACTGAAACAACTCACACCAAACTAATTTGAAACAACATCAAAACCATCTGGCCCATCAGGATGAGATAAACCTTTATTTTATCCTCATCTGCTACTTTGTTTTTTTTGTCAAATGTGAAGACTTTGCTCATACGAGTTTATATCAGCTTTTGTTAGGTTTAAATTTCTCCTTGTGCCATCTAGGTCTTCAGTGTCTATTTGTCAATTACTTATCATACTGACTTACTGTGTATCCGAATACAATGTGTACAAGCAGCACTCCTTCAAATCATTCAAATATTGTCAAACTCATTTTTAGAAATTCCAAAACAGTCACAATATTATTCTATTCTTAGTTTCTCAAAAAAAATATACAATAAGATTCCATCTCATTTTGTCACCACTGTTTTTGCTGTGCATTGCAATGGAGCTCAGCTGCAGGTTTGAATAGCTTTGTTTACACTTCCTTAACAGAGAGAACAATGCTCAAATCTAAGTTGTCTACAGTGGCCAATTCATAGCCAGAGAAGAGGCTTGCTGTCAAATTAAGAAAGGCAGACAGGAAACTGTAGCTGGAGGGCTAAACGCCTCTGGCTTGAATGCAGCAGGAACTTGTTGCAAGCGAAGGTCAATCAGAGGGAAGGCACATTAAAATGGAATTGCTTTCGCTCCATCTCTGTTAAAGTTTAATTTTAAAAAAAACCTGCATTTGCAGTCAGGGCACCATGTGATGTGGGGCCGATGGAGCTCTCTGCCTTGTGGTTGTTGCTGCACTCAAACAGGTAAGCAGGGCTTCTGAACCTGCCACTGAAGGCCACCTCCAGAGAGACTTGATCTCATGCCCTCTGGCAACACATAAGTCAATTGAGAATCTCAACTGGCCTTTAATTAACAGACTTTAATAAGCCATTAATTATTTCAAACAGCTAACCTCCTTCTCGTTCACCCACATCACCCATACAGTTTCTGGAAAATGACCCAGGAATGAGATGTTGCTTGTTAACTGCCATGAATGGTGACAACACTATTTTTAGCACTCACCAACTAAAGTTTCTGAGTCTGATGTGGCTCAGAACTAACCCCTCTTGTGGCACAGGCTAACCTGTTAACATTTAAATTACTCGTAGTCTGACAGTATATCTTCAGGTACTTACAGATAATGGCCCCTAACTCATAATGCAGCACACATAATCACTGTAATTATGCCTTTTAGCCAAGATATAACAGCAGTGTGGCACAAACGTACAGGTCAATGGTGAGTGAGGAAAGTAGGCCTCCACAAAGTGTAACAAATTCATGTTCATTTTGCTATGCCGTTAAAAAAGGCAGGAACTCAATGTCAATACTCTCTGCAATTCACCTGTCTCAAATACCTGATAGTTCTGGAGAAAACTATTGATAGAGGTAGAATATTCACAGGAAAATAATTAACAGATGTAGCATCATTGTTTGCAGCAAGCTGCTGGAATTGTCGATGGAAGGACTAAAAGCTTTAAAGAGTAATCTATGTTCCTTTAGTCAATAATTTAGAAATGCTTACTTCTTTCTCACCAACAGTATGAATTAATTGGCCTGGCCATGAGAGACCTGCACTCTCAAGTAATCAGGTTAAGATACAGGAAGTAGCAGCAAGGTGGATGGCAAAGCTGGCAATAACATCTCATCAAGACAACCTTTCAGATCCATCCATCCATTTAGCTGTAATTAAATAATTTTCTTGACAGTGTTTCTATGGAAATTACATCTAACAAATAATGAATGAGAAAGTGTGCATTACTGAATAATGTCAGCCAGTATCAACCTGAACATAAAGGTGAAGCTGAATGCTCTTTACCTCACCAATAATGCACATTTTCTAGTTCATTATTACTTCCATTTAATGCCTCTAGTGTACATTTAATTCATCAAAAAATAAATGATTTAATGTGAGAAAGGTCTACATCTTGTAAAATGGGAAGTAAAATAAAAATTCATTCTTGAACGTTTTGTTCAGTGTCATAATTTTGATGGAACTCATATTAGTATGCAGACAATTTGTAGATTGATACAGCTCATGTCCGACATATCTGTTTACTTATCAGAGCTGATATTAGAAAGCAGTGAAATGGTCAGGAACAATATTTGATTCGTGTTTTAGCTGTACAGATAATTTTTAAGAAGGGAGCAAACAATCGCATTTCTCAGCTAAAAATGGATTAAGTTCCCACATAATGACTTCTGGCTCAGTTTGTAGCAGTCTGTCTTCTCAGTCAAAGAGTGTGGTGCTGGAAAAGCACAGCTGGTCAGGCAGTATCCGAGGAGCAGGAGAGTCAGCATTTTGGGCATAAGTCCTTCATCTGAAATCTCCCTGTCTTCTCAGCCAGTTCAATTCACATATCAAGAGCCTTTAGAACAAAATATAAACTGACACTTTGGTGCTGTGCTACTGGAGATGCCTTCCTTTGAATGGAACATTAAACTAATGCCCTGGTTACTATCAATTAAAAGATTCCATGGCACCATTTTGAAGAGAAGCAAGGAGTTGCTTACAGTGTCCTAGCCAGTATTTATGCCTTGAAGAAAATTACTAGAAACAGACTGTCCAGTGAACATGAAACTGCATCTTTGGAGGAGAACTTATAGTAAAGACTACAGCATTTCATTCATTACCTTCCAACTGTAATAACACTTAAAATTCAGTTCTGATAGAGTCACCAGACACAAAGTATTAACTTTGTTTTCTCCCCATAGGTGCTGCTCAACCTGCTGCGTTTCTCCAGCAATTTCTCCTTTTGTTTCAGATCTCCAGCACCCAGAGTTCTCTGTTTTTACTTTAACATTATTTCATTTGTTGTAAAAATGCACTGAAATATTCTGACATCATGAAAAGTACTACATAACTGCAAGCTTTTCTCTCTCTCCTGAGGAGTATGGATGTCACACTGTGAGCTAAAGTAACCCATTAAAAGGATAAACAATACAGGGGGTGAAATTCAGCCTCTTGAGCTCCTTCCATCCTGACAAACGTTCTGCAAAAAAAGAACCAGCTAGATTTTCATTCCCAGTATAAGATCCCAACATGGAGCCATTTCACGATTCTCGCCCTACTTCATTTTGAAAATGTCTCTCTGATGCAATTTTTAAAAATGTTGGCCAATCAGTAGCCAATTACATTTTGCTGCCTAATTAATGGTACTGGATATGGTAAGGAGTTGGATATTGCAGGCCTGATTTGAAGGAAATCCAGCAATTCTTAATGTGTACATGAAATTCTTTGAGATTGACCAAAGGAGAGAACATTGAAACAGTTTCCCCAGCACTTATTGAACGATGGCCACAAGATTTGTCAATCCCTGTTTCGTTAGAAGCAGTGACAACTTGGAGGAGTTGTTTCCAGAGGGTGGCAGAAGGAGGCCATCTACGCAGATGAAGCAGGCATAGATGAAGTTGGCTCAGGAGGTGAGCAGCCATGATGTTGTCAGTAGTGCATGAAGGACTTCAGTAACCTTCTGAGGTCGAAAAAGATAAGTGCAATGCAAGACTCGGATGGGAGGGGGGCACAGTAGCCTGGTGATTAGCACTCCTGCCTCACTGCATGAGGGATTGGGATTCGATTCCATCCTCAGGCAACCGTCTGTGTGGAGTTTGCACATTCTCACCGTGTCTGCATGGGTTTCTTCTGGGTACTCCAGTTTCCTTCCGCAGTCCAAAGATCTGCAGATTAGGTGGACTGGCCATGGGAAATGCAGGATCATAGGGTATGGGGGTGAGTCAGGGTGGGATGCTGTTTGGAGGGTCGGGTGTGGACTTGTTGGGCCATTGGCCTGCTTCTACATTGTAGGGATTCTATGACAGGTTTCCGGTTTTGGATTCACCAGCCAACCTATGAGCAGAGCATCCTGACAGTATTCAAGAATAGTGAGGATATGTTTGGCAAGGTTCTGTCCTGAACCATGCATGTCCCAAACCTAATGCAAGCACTTAAAGCAAATGACTCTTGAGACATCACATATGAATCAACCAGAAAGTGATGAAGGAGAGCATCCCAATCTTAACGCTATCGCTCTTGTCCTTTCTGGAAAAAGCAAAAATACAATTTATATGATCTGGGTCAGTCTGGTAGTGGAATGGTGCATCTTGCTACACTGACAGCCCAAGAGGAGGAGGCCTTTGATATTATCAGGTTGGCAGCTTAGCAGGAAGTAAGCAAGGGCACAATGGGTGTCTGTCAAATAGAGACGGAGAGGATTTACCATCGCTAGGTGATCAAGTTGGAACTCTTTTCAGTTTTGTGTACTCCATGCAAATAAAAGGGCATTAATGGCCTGCTGCAACTCTGCTTGCTGACTTAGGTGCTTTTACAGAGGGGGAGTTCCAGCTCTGCTAGTTACTAACCATGTCACAGACAGTGGCACTGAACCTCTGTTTCAAAATCAGCGGTTGATAGGGGATCTGTGGACTGCATTGCAAGGAGGTGCCTATCACAGCATCAGGAATGTCTTGCAGGAGCCCTATGTTTTTCCATGAGAATTGACTCTAAGGGAGAACATCAAAGATTATTGGCCAAGAATTTTAGCTTTTTCCTAATCAGTGATCTGGTTTTAAGGAGTGGGATCCTTTGCTTAAGATCCCATTGAAACTGTTTTGCACAATCTCAGAATGTGACATCTTCCCTGTACCCAGTGCAATTGAATAGCAATTTTAGAGTGTATTGATAAAAAAAAGTTAAGAGTGATATCAAAGGCTGACAGGAAAGTGCAATTAGCAAAAACTCACAATCGTGATTAATTCACTCTGGGCCATGGTCAGTTTTGTTGACAGGGTCAGCTTCTGGATGAGATTTGTACTTAAAATCTACAATCTTTTGCCAATTTAGAAAAAAATTCTAACATAATAAACCTGTCAAATAAGTGTGACACAACTCCAGGCCACTCTGTGCTATGATTAACTTGGAATAAACTGTTAAAAAAGGCTAGCATAGGGGAATCTATGCTTTTATACATTTTCTGTCAAGTCAGTAACGTATCACAGTTTAGGATTGGCTATGTCCATCTATGAAGGCTGAATTGAGTTTTAGCAATAATAAAGATAACAATAAATAATAAGAATTATGACATAAAAGCCAACTAATGCCAAAAAACTACTTTATTGGATATTTAGCACAATTAGTTAGCAGCAATTTATAGAATATAGAACATAGACCCTTGATGTTGTGCTGACCTTTTATCCTACTCTAAGATCAGACTAATCTACATATCCTTCATTTACCATGTGCCTACCCAAGTGTTGTTTAAATGTCTCTAATGGACTGACTCTCCTATTGCTGCTGGCATTGCATTCCATTCATCCATCATTCTCTGAGTAAAGAACCCACCTCTGACATCTCCCCTAAACCTTCCTTCAATCACCTTAAAATTATGTCCCATCATGATATCCATTTCCACCCTGAGAAAATGTCTGTGGCTATCCACTCTATCTATGCCTCTCATCATCTTGAACACCTCTATCTAGTCACCTCTCCTCCTTCTTCATTCCAATGAGAAAAGCCCTAGCTCCCTCAATCTTTTTTCATAAGATCTGCCCTCCAGTTCAGGCAGCATCCTGGTAAATCTCCTCTGCACCCTCTCTAAAGCTTCAACATCCCTTCTATAATGAGGTGAACACAATATTCCAAGTGCGGTCCAACCATGGCTTTATAGAGCTGTAGCACAACCTTGCAGCTCTTAAACTCAATCCCCCTGCTAATGAAAGCCAACACACCGTATGTGTTCTTAACAACCCTGTCAATGTAAGTGAAAATGTGTTGCTGGAAAAGCGCAGCAGGTCAGGCAGCATCCAGGGAACAGGAGAATCGACGTTTCGGGCATAAGCCCTTCTTCTCCTGTTCCCTGGATGCTGCCTGACCTGCTGCGCTTTTCCAGCAACACATTTTCAGCTCTGATCTCCAGCATCTGCAGACCTCATTTTCTCCTGTCAATGTAGGTGGCAATTTTGTGGGATCTATGGGCATGGATCCCCAGATCCCTCTGTTCCTCCACCCTGCTAAAAATCTTGCCTTTAACCCGAGAATCTGCATTCAAATTTGATCTTCCAAAATGAATGACTTCACACTTATCCAGGTTGAACTCCATCTGCCACTTCTCAGCCCAGCTCTACATTCTGTCAATGTCCCGTTGCAACCTACAACCGCCCTCCACACTATCCTCAACTCCATCAACCTTCGCGTCAACGGCAAACTTAACAACCCACCCTTCTGCTTCCTCATCCAAGTCATTTTTACAAATCACAAACAGCACAGGTCCCAGAGCAGATCCCTGAGGAATTTCTGAGGCAAATGATGCAGTTGGATGAGTGACTTGATGTTGCAGCTTTTAAAGCTGTTTAAATGTATCAGATGGAAGTAACAAGCAAATAACTGGTTTAAGTTATCATACAGAACAGTTTCTACCCTTTGTTAATGTTCCCTGTGAATTTTCAGAGATTTTCAGGCTCAGATATGGGTCAATGACATGCACTATGTGAGAAATGGTCACTTTCTCATGATCTTCACTAGAACAGACAAGAATTGGCCAGAGGACAAACTTGCTGTCCAATTAAGGATGGTAGTCTGGGTGAAAACACCCAAGCAGCATAGGGTGCATCTAGATCCTCTTAGAGCTCTGATATCCTGGTTTGCTACCAGCAGACCACACCCAGGCAATTAAGTTTTCCTTCCCTTCAGCTGACAGAAATGCAGAGGCTTTGTGGAAAATCCTGGTAAGCCTGCTTTACTTGAACCTACGTGGCCTTTGTGGAGCTTAATTGGCTACCAACTGCTTGAAAGTGGAAGTTTCTGTACCCTCACCTTCCCTGCTATCTTTTCTTGCCTTTGCAAAACTGTCCCAAGGCATTGGATGGAGAAAGGGAATGTGATCACAGATTATCTTTACAGCTTGCTCAATTTCTATTCCCAGAACCAGCAGTGTCTAAAAATCAGGACCATTATATGAGTGATGGATTTAAAAAAAACTCACTTTCACTCAATTCCCTTATCATTCCATCTAATTGAGCAAAAATTTTTGCAAGCTTAATAAATTAAACCATGATGGTACACACAAAATCAGACTATAAGATTCATGCATGGTGCAAAATAAACCACTAGAGAGTTGGGACAGTGTATTTTTTCTAGTCCTAAACAACCTGCATTTGTGTCATTTTCAATGAATTCAGATGCAGTCTCTGAACAGCATAGATGTGAGAACGTGACCTATTTCGTTGTTGCCAGCATGAAATAACACATCCAGAAGCAGGGAAAGATGAGGAAAAAAAAATTGTCTAAAATAAGTCTGGGCACAGATACGCTGAGGAAGCTGTGATAAGCAGTGAAGCTACAACTTGTGAAATCGATTTTTAAAAGTGCACAGCTGAATATTCAGTGATAACACCAGGGAAGATCAGTGAACTGAGAGAGTTTTCTTTCTTTTAACAATGCTGGTGTTTTGAACTTTAGATGACATTAATCTATCTGTATATCTCAGTCCAAATTTGCAATCAAAAATTAATGAACAAACATAATAACACCAAGAGAACCGCTCTGGAATGAAGTCATGTGGCTTTGTTACCAATGGTTACAGAAGATCACCCATAGCAACATGGCAGGTTTCCCTGCAATAAAAAAAACGGAGATGTAGTGATACTTACACACTTGCCATGGTGAAATTGAGCAATTAACAGGGAAATGTACAATTTAAAAATGCAGAAATTGCACAGTGCAGAAGAAATGATTAAAGCTGTTCAGTTCTACACCTCCTGATTTATGCAATGAAATATTGTTTCTATACATTTGTATGTGATGGGCAGTTTACCATCACTTGTTAAGAATTGGAAGTCGGAGAATCAGTAATAAATGCATCCAAATTGATCACAACAGTCCTACAGCTACTCAACACTCCAAGGATAGTTAATTGTCTGGAGGACAGGGCTTCTGACCTCACTTGGACAGAAGTTGCTCCTTCACAGTCGGCTGGCCAAGCTCTATGGGCCCAGATGCACAAGCGATAGCAGTTACCACGGCTGGGATCACAGGCAGTTCTTAGATTTGAAATTCCAGATTTTGCATTCAGATAAGTTTGCTCCCCATGTTGAGGTCAATAAGATTCAAGAACATAACTGGCCTCCCCCAGTTGCAGGATGGTATTGACTGGACACACGTGGCCCTGAGGCGGCTGTATTACAACGCTACGGAACTCATCACCACAAAGAGGTTGCATTCGACTAATGTTTAAGTGATCTCTGACCACCATTACCACTTCCTGGAAGTGTGTGCTCATTAACCTGGCAGCTTACAGGAGGCGTACATCGGAGATACTCTCATGTAACTGGTGCATTTGAAGGTCGAGGTACTTTACAACGTTATTTACCGGGGCAAAAGGCTATTCCCTGTGATCGTGGCTTATGATACCCTTGCAGACTGATGCAGAGCACAGTCACCCGTGCCTCCGTCAGGGCCATGATGCAGGATAGTATAGAGCTGCTGAAGATGCAGTACCCCTGGTAGGACCTGTCTGGTGGGGTCCACCCCAGTATAGTCTACACAGAGTGTGCTGCAATGCTCCTGATATACTGTGCTTTGCACAATTAGAGCAGGCAATGATGCTAAAGATATGAGTGAATGGGAGGAGTCTTCTGAGGTCAAGAATAAGGACATTGGGGAGGAAAAGGTTGTTCTTGTCTGTAATAGAGCTCAGCTGCTTCACGCACTATAAGTCAGACAGAACCTCATTGACTGAGCATCCATTACTGAATTCCACATAAGCAAGGCATTCTCTAAAACAAAATATGCACCTAACTTAATGAGAATTCTAGAAGACATGCAATATTGATATCCGTATATCAATCAAACATATGGGATGCTGAACGCAAATGTAATCGTGAATAATTTACCAATTAATCATCAACAACACACATCATGCATTCTCACTCTCAAATAAGCAGACACCAAAACTATCTCGAGGTGTCCTGTTAGTTCAGTAGAAAGTAATCAAATCTAATGAAGTAACAGAAAAAACTGTAATGAAAAAAATAATTCCATCAAGACATGATCATGACCCTTGAGAAACTGCTCAGAAACTGAGCATGTACCACCTAAATCAATTGGAGGGTAAATGTACACTGCCCAGATCAAACACAGTTCACAAAAATAACTTCATGTACTGGACCTCGTCTCTCAAAGGGTTAATAGGCAGTCAACAGAACACAACCAGACAAACACAAGTGTTGATTGGGAAGTGGCAAAGCAATTGTTTACTGCTGTGTTTTGTTGAGCATTATTATTTCTGACATCCTTGAATTCCTCCTGCCCGACCACAAAAATTGAGGCCAGTGGCATAATTGACCGTCAACAGTTAACAGCCTCAACTGGAGCTTGGTGGGGGTTGTCCAAAACTTCATGTGCTCCAGGTAAAATTGTGGAAAGGTCAGGAGTGGGCAGGAGCATGGGAGAAAGGCCATCTTGGAAATTTTGCATCATCCCTCCACAACTGCCTGCAAAACTGCAGCTGGGGGACAATAACATTTTGCCTAAGGAAATTAAATGCTTAGCATAAGTTCAGTTCTACTGGTCAAATCATTTTTATCCGCTGATAGGTATTATCTGACAATAGCTATTATGAGCTGACAAACTCGGACAAGAGAAGATGCAGTTTTTTAATGATACATGTATCTGACAGAATATTGAAATATTTAGATTACCAAATGATACTTCATGCCAACTTTGCTTTACACCTCTTTACCCTACCAAATGTAATGCTTCAGATCAAAGTGCTTGAGAATAAAACTTGAGTATATTTTCATCCTTATCTATTTACAATTCAGATTCTGCACTCCATTTTCATGAAAATTCTCCATACATTTATTTGTATAAAGTCCCAATTTTGGCGAACAGAGTATCTAGAAATATTGTTGTAATTAGGCAAATTTGGCAATTTGAAGCAAAGTGAGGATAATTGAGTATGTTACCAGGTTATGTTCATGAACGTCTGTTGTAGAATGTTGTAATATTAAGACAAAAATGTACTTAGCTATTACTAAAATGGATCGACAGCTACCATCAAATAAATACAAGAAACTATCACTGATAAATGAATTCTTCATTTTTATATAATTATTGCTAAAGCTATTCATGTAAAGCTACTTAAAATTTGTTGGATATTGGTATTGAAGACTTTGGGAATTCATAGAAAACTAGTGATATACATACAATTATTTACACTTCAAAATTACTATGTCTTCAAGCAAATGAAAAAGCATACTAAAAAATAAAAACACGTTTATAAATTATAAATAATCCAGCTGAATTCTCTCTGGAGGTGTAAAACTATGTTAGTCTCTCTACCAGAAAATTAAAGGTGATTTTTTTGCCTTGCTGCATTAGGCTCTTCAGTACTGATATGAGATGTGTTTTGTGCTGCTTGTCCTTTAGGTCTGCCTTATTTTAGCATACTCCTCAGGGAAAGCACTCAGACCTCAAATTCACACTTTATCTTCTTGGAAATATGGGAAGATGATTACATTCAACTGAGAGAACCATGTTAAGTGACCTGGAAATGAAATATAAAGATGATTTATGGAGAGAGTAAAGAAACTTTCATTGGGTAACAGCAGTTTCCAATAGCTTTTTAAACTACTGCATTTTAAAAAATACAGCGTGTTGTTATGTTATATCAATTGCAAAAATGTAAATCTTATTTCTTCCCCAATACCTGAAGAAAATAGAAGTATTAACTATTCCTTAGGGAAACAAAAGTAAATTAATGGAACACTACATTAAAAATGCTTGTGATAAGCCATTTGTGTATGAAAGTTAATGACTTGCACATCAATTTCATTTTGAAGTATGAGAATGCATTTTACATGGACAATTTATGCCCAAGAAGGATCTCATTCCACTGCTCCTCTGATTTAATGGGCATTTGGAGAGGCTGTCACTTAATGTATTATTATAAACCAGACCAAACTCCCTCAAAATTTTTCAAGGAGACAGCGTAGACCTTAACTTTTATCTCATTTAATGGCAAGTGTAAGGCACTGTGTTCCAGATCTGATTCATTGGTCAAACTATGAGGCTTTAAGCAAAACACACTTTATCCTTACACTACAGTCAAAATACGGATGAGAAGAATGAACTTTAACTCATTATTTAACAACTACTCATCCACTGTTCCAATATAGCAGCATCCCATTAACAAACTGTTGGCAAAGGCAAATTCAGCAATACAGATATCTCTCACTTTCTATTTGCTCCAGTCCAGAAGAAAGAACACCGACAGAAGGAATCCAGCAGCAGAGAGAGAATGCAAGGATTTTGCAACAGCAGAGAGAGAATGCTGTATCTAGCAGCTTCAACTTCGAAACCCAACTTCAACAACTGAAGGCAAAACCCAAAACTCTGAGTCTGTGTGAGCCTGACTCCACCCACTCATGCTTGCTTTGTCTAATTTTTAAAAAAACCAAAGCTATTTACTCTGTTTCCATGGAGCAGACATCTCGTGCCAGTTATCAACATGATTCCTCAAGAGAACCAGGGCACAACAGATCCCTCTTAAAGGCACTTATCATTACAATATAGCCTAACAGGTTTGATACTGGATTGTTGGCTGGTTAAGGATAGGGATGCATGCAGAAGGACAGATGCTGCTTGCTGGGCCTTGTGCTAGAGGCAGCTCTCCATAATTTTGCCTTTCCAATTTTACTCTCCTTTCCTCATCCAGGACCAGTCAGATTGGACCTTATGAAATATTGGATGTGATTGAATGTCTATATTTATTGATGAATATGTGATCTACTTATAGCAACAACAGTGCCTCTGGCTAGTGCTGCTAGTGTGCAGAGATGTTGTGAAGGAGCAAAGATGGTTTTTAATGAAGTGATGTGCTCTTCCTGTTGGATGTGGGAGTTTAGGCAGAGTTTCCATGTTACTGATGATTATATCTGCAGTATGTTTGTTTGGTTGCGGATCCGATTCGATCACGTGGATTGGTTGGAGCAACAGATAGAGATAATAGGGAATTTACAAGAGCTGGGGGGTGTGATTGGTGGCAGTTACAGGAAGGGAAAAAAGCTGGCAGATACAGTCAGGTAGATGGGTTAACTCCTGGAAAGGTAGGAGGGGTAGGCAGGTAGTGCAGGAGTCTTCTGTGGCTATCCCCATTTCAAACAAGTGTGCTGTTTTGGAAAATGTAGGGGGTGATGGACTCTCGGGGAATGTAGCATGGACAGCCAAGTTTCTGGTATTGAGACAAGCTCTAACGTACATCGAGTTTCAAGCGATCGATTGTAATAGGGGACTCTCTAGTCAGAGGCACAGACAGATGTTTCTGCATCCAGCAGCAAAAATCCAGAATGGTATGTTGCCTCTCTGGTTCCAGGATCAGGGATGTCTCAGAGAGGTTGCAGAATGTTCTCAAGGGGGAAAGGGACCAGCAGGAGGTCATTGTACACGTTGGAACCAATGACATAGGAAGGGGAAAGATGAGATTCTGAAGGGGAAATATAGAAAGTTAGGCAGGAATTTAAAAAGGAGGTCCTCGAGGATAGTAATATCTGGATCACTCCTGGTGCTATGAACTAGTGAGGGTAGGAATAGAAGGATAGAGCAGATTAATGCATGGCTGAAGAGCTGGTGTATGAGAGAAGAGTTCATATTTTTGGATCATTGGAATCCCTTCTGTGGTAGAAGGGACCTATAAAAGAAGGATGGATTGTACCTGAATTGGAAGGGGACTAATATGCAGGAAAATTTGCTAGAGCTGCTTGGGAGGATTTAAACTAGTAAGGTGGTGGTGGTGGGGAGGGAGGGGGAGCAGGGAAATAATGAGGAAAGAGATCAATCTGAGACTGGTACAGTTCGGAAAGGGAGTGAGTCAAACAGTCAGGGCAGGAAGGAACAAAGCAGAGAACAATGTTAGACTGATAAATTAAACGGCATTTATTTCATTGCAAGAGGCTTAACGGAGAAGGAAGATGAACTCAGGACATGGCTAGGAAAATGGGACTGGGATATCATAACAATGACAGAAATGTGGCTCTGGGGTGGACAAGATTGGCAGCTTAATGTTCTAGGATACAAATGCTACAGGAAGGACAGAAAGGGAGGCAAGAGAGGAGGGGGAGTGGCGTTTTTGATAATGGATAGCATTACAGCTTTATTTAGGGAGGATATTCCTGGGAATACATCCAGGGAAGCTATTTGGGTGGAACTGAGAAATAAGAAAGGGATGACCACCTTATTGGGACGGTATTATAGACCCCCTAATAGTCAGCGAGAAACTGAAAAACAAATTTGTAAGGAGTTACTTGTCAAGTTTGTACAAGAAATTTTTCTGATTCAGTACTTGGATGTACCTTCTAAAGAAGGTGGGGATGACCACCTTATTGGGACGGTATTATAGACCCCCTAATAGTCAGCGAGAAACTGAAAAACAAATTTGTAAGGAGATCTCAGTTATTTGTAAGAATAACAAGGTGGTTATGGTAGGGATTTTAACTATCCAAACATAGACTGGGACTTCCATAGTGTTGAGAGTTTAGATGGAGAGGGATTTGTCAAGTGTGTACAAGAAATTTTTCTGATTCAGTACTTGGATGTACCTTCTAAAGAAGGTGCAAAACCTGACCGACTCTTGGGAAATAAGGCAGGGCAGGTGACTGAGGTGTCAGTGGGGGAGCACTTTAGGGCCAGTGACCATAATTCTATTAGATTTAAAATAGTGATGGAAAAGGATAGACCAGATCTAAAATTGAAGTTCTAAATTGGAGGAAGGCTAATTTTTACGGTATTAGGCAAAAACATTCAAAACCTGATTGGGGGCAGATGTTCACAGGTAAGGGGATGGTTGGAAAACAGTAAGCCTTTATAAATGAGATAACAAGAGTCCACAGACAGTATATTCCCATTAGGTGAAAGGAAATGCTGGTAGGTGTAGGGAAAGCTGGATGACAAAAAAAATGAGGTTTTTGTTAAGAAAAAGGAACATATGAGAAGTAAAGACAAGATAGATCAACTAAATCCTTAGAAGAGTTTAGAGGCAGTAGGAGTATACATAAGAGGGAAATCAGGAGGGCAAAAAGGGGACATGAGTTAGCTTTGGTGAATAGGGTTAAGGAGAATCCAAAGGGTTTTTATAAATATATTAAGGACAAAAGAGGAACTAGGGAGCAAATATGACCCCTTGAAGATCAGCAAGGTGGTCTATGTGTGGAGCCAGAGGAGATGGGAGAGATACTAAACGAATATTTTGTATCAGTGTTTACTGTGGAGAAGGACATGGAAGGTATAGAATGTGGGGAAATAGGTGGTGACATCTTGAAAAATGTCCATGTTACAGAGGAGGCAATGCTAGATGTCTTGAAATGCATAAAAGTGGATAAATATGCAGGACGTGATTAGGTGTCCCCTAGAGCTCTGTGTGAAGCTGGGGAGGTGATTGCTGGTCCAATTCCTGAGATATTTATATCATCGATAGTCACAGGTGAGGTGCCGGGAGACTGGAGGTTGGCTAATGTGGTGCCACTATTTAAGAAAGGTGGTAGGGAAAAGCCAGGTAACTTTAGATCAGCGTGCCTGACTTCAGTGGTGGGCACATTGATGGAGGGAAAGCTGAGTGACAGGATTTACATGCATTTGGAAAGACAAGGACTGATTAGGGATAGTCAACAAGGCCTTGTGTGTGGGAAATCATGCCTCATGAACTTGATTGAGTTTTTTGAAGTAACAAAGAGGATTGATGAGGGCAGAGCAATAGATGTGATCTATATGGACTTCAGTAAGGCGTTCGACAAAGTTCCGCATGGGAGATTAGTTGGCAAGGTTAGATCTCATGGAATACAGGGAGAATTAGCCATTTGGATACAGAATTGGCTTGAAAGTTGAAGAAAGAGGGTGGTGGTGGAGGGTTGCTTTTCAGACTGGAGCCCTGTGACCAGTGAAGTGTCACAAGGTTCAGTGCTAAGTCAACAACTTCTCATCATTTATATAAATGATTTGGATGTGAGCACAAGAGGTATAGTTAGTAAGTTTACAAATGACACCAAAATTGGAGATATATTGGACAGCAAAGAAGGTTACCTCAGATTACAATGGGATCTTGATCAGATGGGCCAATGGACTGAGGAGTGGCAGATGAAGTTTAACTTAGATAAATGTGAGATGATTCATTTTGGGAAAGCAAATCAGAGCAGGACTTATACACTTAATGGTAAGGTCCTGGGGAGTGTTGCTGAACAAAGAGACCTTGGAATGTAGGTTCATAGTTCCTTGAAAGTCGAGTCGCAGGTAGATAGGATAGTGAAGAAGGCATTTGGTAAGCTTTCCTTTACTGGTCATTGCATTGAGTATAGAAGTAGGAGGATGTTTTGCGGCTGTACAGGACATTGGTTAGGCTGCTTTTGGAACATTGTGTGCAATTCTGTTCTCCTTCCTATCGGAAGGATGTTGTGAAACTTGAAAGGGTTCAGATAAGATTTACAAAGATGTTGCCAGGGCTGGAGGATTTGAGTTATAAGGAGACACTGAATAGGCTGGAGTGACCTTATAAAATGTATAAGGTTTATAAAATCATGAGGGACATGGATAGGATAAACAGACAAGATCTTTTCCCTGGGGTAGTGGATTCCAGAACGAGAGGGCATAGATTCATGGTGAGAAGGGAAAGATATGAAAGGGACCTAAGGGGCAACGTTTTCACGTAGAATGTGGTGCGTGTATGGAATGATGCTGCCAGAGGAAGTGGTGGAGGCAATTGCAGCATTTAAAAGGCATCTGGATGGGTATTTGAATAGGAAGAGCTCAGAGGGATATGGGCCAAATGCTGGAAAATGTGACTAGATTAGGTTAGGATATCTGGGCAGCATGGGTGTGTTGGACTGAAGGGTCTGTATCCATGCTGTACATTTCCCTGACTCTATGACTCTATGTTGACCTCCAATTGGAAGCAAAGAGCTACGTGTAGATAAATGATGATGCTGACTGCACAAATAACCATTCACAAATTAAGAGAAAGGGAACAAGGTAGAATAGCAGTAAAAGAGAAGCATAATAGTGCACACCTGACAAACAGAATGAAGTGCTGGAGATTTGGAAGACTATGTGGACTCACAAAGAGAAGGAATTATTGTGCGCATGGATCAAATGGCATAACTTATGGAAAACCCATCAGAAGAAAAGGAATGTCTAGAACAAGGAAAGAAGATGGTAAATTAGTTATTAGTTATAGATTATTAGGGAAAAGGGAGAAAGAAAAGACATCAAAGTATTCATACTCCAGGTGAAGATAATGAATTTAAGAACACAATGTGTATATGAGCCAAACAACTGCGTGAAATGGCTGAATGCAACAGAGAAAATAAATCAAACTGAAGCTGAAGTTTACAACTGGAGCATGGAGTAAACTTATTCTGCTCAGACTATATGATTTTTCCCTAAAATTTGAAAGAAAGCAGTGACACAAGAAAGATTATCAGAAATTGAGGAATGTCACACTGATGGCATGTAGTGACTCTGAGGTTCGGCAGGTAGGAATGACACAAACAGTCAAACACACAAAGGAAAAGATGCTAACTGTACCTTCTATGTCACTGACACAGAGGAACTGCTATCTGTTGTGCAGCTGATGTCAGTAAACCATAAGGTGAAGAAAGTGGCACTAAATGTTCAAGGCAGCACACACATTGAATAATGTCCTCCAATCATAAGCAAGGAAGTTCTGATAAAATACCACCATGGTATTTTCATTAGACAGTTGGATGTTTTGAAGATTTTGAGTATCAAGTTATAATTGATACTCTAGTGAACAAATGATTAACCCCCAACAAAGTATGAAGCAAATGTAAAGGTAAGCTTGAAGATTGCCCCAATAGAAGAAATAAGGTAATCATCAAAGCCGACAGATTGATAAATTCCATCATGGTAGAATAGCCAAAAGTATGGATGAGAACTTGCCTGGATTCTAAAGATATTATTCAAGGAATAAATGGGAATCACTCCCCTCTCCTCCCCATGATTGGGAGATCATGTCAGCACAAAATCGCAGAATTGTTAAGCTGCACAATGAGGCCATTCATTTGATGTATGTGCTGTCTTAATAGGCACGATGACTTCATGTCATTGTCTTGCTTTTTTTTCCTGAAACCTAGCTCATTGGTTCTATTCAAGTAATCATTCAATGGCCTCTTCAATGCCTCAATTCAACCTGCTTCCAAGACATTTCCAGATAGTGTATACCAGAACTTAAATATAAAGTTTCTTTCTCACATCACATTTGCTTCTTTTGTAATTTGCTTTAAATCTGTGCACCCATGTTCTCGAACCTTTGAAAACGGGAACAGTTTCCCCTATCTATTCCATCAGACTCTACAATGATATGAAAACTTCTATCAAATCTCTTTTTTGCCTTTTCTTCAAGGAAAACAGTCACAGCTGTGTTTAAACTAAATAGCGGGGGGAGGGGACAAACTGGAAGTTTAAGAAGGAAATTGAAGGGAAAGTTAGAACGAGGGAAGTCAAGAAAGACAACGATGTCAATGAAGCAGAAAACTCACAAAGGGATCGTGCCGTAAGGTTGAATGAAGTAGGGGTTGATAGGAAGGGTGAGGGCAGTAACAAATTAAAAATACTATATATGAATGCACGAAGCATTAGAAATAAGATGGATGAGCTTGAAGCTCTTTTGGAAATTGGCAGCTACGATATTGTGGGGATAACTGATAGTGGCTTCAAGTAGACAGGTGGCTTCCGCTGCCTTCGCCTCCGTGCCTACTTCTTCAACCAAGATTCTCGCCCACCCTTCTCCCTCCTCCAACACACCCCATCCACCTGGACACCCTGTGCTGGCCTCTTACCCGCCCTCGATCTCTTCATAGCCAACTGCCACCGCGACATTAACCGCCTCAA
>NC_057715.1:60818551-60852317 GCF_004010195.1 Chiloscyllium plagiosum | reverse complement strand
GGGGGGACCTAGAGTCAGGGGATGTAGAGTCAGTGTGGATAGAGCTTCGAAATACCAGGGGTAAAAAAACCCTCTTGGGAGTCATCTACAGGCCCCCAAATAGTAGTCTGGATGTCGGATGTAAGTTGAATCAGGAGCTGAAATTGGCCTGTCGCAAAGCTGTCACTACAGTTGTTATGGGGGATTTTAACATGCAGGTAGACTGGGAGAATCAGGATGGTATTGGGCCTCAAGAAAGAGACTTTGTGGAGTGCCTCGGAGATGGATTCTTAGAGCAGCTGGTGCTGGAGCCGAGCAGGGAGAAGGCAATTCTGGATCTGGTATTGTGCAGTGAACCAGAATTGGTCAGAGACCTCGAAGTGAAGGAGCCATTGGGAAGTAGTGACCATAATACAATAAGCTTCAATCTGCAATTTGAGAGGGAGAGGGTACAGTCGGAAGTGACAGTACTTCTGTTGAATAAAGGGAATTATGGAGCTATGAGGGAGGAGCTGGCCAAAGTTCAATGGTGCAATACCTTAGCAGGGATGGCAGTGGAGGAACAATGGCAGATATTTCTGTGTATAATGCAGAAGTTGCAGGATCAGTTCATTCCAAAAAGGAAGAAAGATCCTATGAGGAGGCATGGGTGGCTGTGGCTGACGAGGGAAGTTACGAAACATATAAAGTCAAAAGAGAAAAAGTATAACATGGCAAAGATGAGTGGGAAAACAGAGGACTGGGAAGCTTTTAAAGAGCAACAGCGGATTATTAAGAAGGAAATACAATGAGAAAAAATGAGGTGCGAAGGTAAACTGGCCAAAAATATAAAGGAGGATAGTAAAAGCTTTTTTTAGGTATGTGAAAGGGAAAAAAATGGTTAAGACTAAAATTGGGCCCTTGAAGACAGAAACAGGGGAATATATTATGGGGAACAAAGAAATGGTAGAAGAGTTGAATTGGTACTTCAGATCTGTGTTCACTGGGGAAGACACAAGCAATCTCCCAGAGGTAACAGTGGCTGAAGGACCTGAAGTGAAGGGAATTTACATTTGCCAGGAATTGGTGTTGGAGAGACTGTTAGGTCTGAAGGTTGATAAGTCCCCGGGGCCTGATGGATTATTTTCCAGAGTTCGATAGATTCAGAATCAGTTCCTGTGGATTGGAGGGTGGCTAATGCTGTACCACTTTTTAAGAAAGGAGCGAGAGAGAAAGCAGGAAATTATAGACCAGTTAGTCTGACGTCAGTGGTGGGAAAGATGCTGGAGTCAATTATAAAGAATGAAATTATGACACATCTGGATAGCAGTAACAGGATAGGTCAGTGTCAGCATGGATTATGAAGGGGAAATCATGCTTGACTAATCTTTTGGAATTTTTTGAGAATGTAACTCTGAAGATGGATGAGGGAGATCCAGTGGATGTAGTGTACCTGGACTTTCAGAAAGCCTTTGATAAAGTCCCACATAGGAGGTTAATGAGCAAAATTAGGGCGCATGGTATTAGGGGCAAAGTACTGACTTGGATTGAAAATTGGTTGGCTGACAAGAAACAAAGAGTAGTGATAAACGACTCCATTTCGGAATGGCAGGCGGTGACCAGTGGGTTACCGCAGGGACCGCAGCTTTTTACAATATAATGATATAGAAGATGGTATTAATAGTAACGTTAGCAAATTTTCTGATGATACAAAGCTGGGTAGCAGGGTGAAATGTGAGGAGGATGTTAGGAGATTACAGGGTGACCTGGACAGGTTAGGTGAGTGGACAGATGCATGGCAGATGCAGTTTAATGTGGATAAATGTATGGTTTTCCACTTTGGTGGCAAGACCTGGAAGGCAGATTACTACCTAAATGGAGTCAAGTTAGGTAAAGGGGCAGTACAAAGAGATCTGGGTGTTCTTGTACACCAGTCAATGAAGGCAAGCAAGCAGGTACAGCAGGTAGTGAAGAAAGCTAATAGCATGCTGGCCTTCATAACAAGAGGGATTGAGTATAGAAACAAAGAGGTTCTTCTGCAGCTGTATGGGGCCCTGGTGAGACCGCACCTGGAATATTGTTGTGCAGTTCTGGTCTCCAAATTTGAGGAAAGACATTCTGGCTATTGAGGCAGTGCAGCATAGGTTCACGAGGTCAATTCCTGGAATGGTGGGACTATCTTATGTTGAAAGATTGGGCACTGGTTTGTATACCTTTGAGTTTAGAAGACTGAGAGGGGATCTGATTAAGACGTATAAGATTATTAAAGGATTGGATACTCTGGAGGCAGAAAACATGTTTCCGCAGATGGGTGAGTCCTGAACCAGAGGACACAGCTTAAAAATAAGGAGTAGGCCATTTAGGTCAGAGATGAGGAGAAACTTCTTCACCCAGAGAGTGGTGGGTGTGTGGAATACTCTGCCCCAGAAGGCAGTGGAGGCCCAGTCTCTGGATTCGTTTAAGAAAGACTTGGATAGAATTCTCAAGGATAGTGGAATCAAGGGTTATGGAGATAAGGCAGGAACAGGATACTGATTGAGGATGATCAGCCATGATCAGAATGAATGGTGATGTAGGCTAGAAGGGCAGAATGGTCTACTCCTGCACCTATTCTCTACTGTCTATTGTCTATTCCCCAATCTACCTTTAAAACTATGGTTCCTCATCACTGGGGCCATTCTTGTAAATGTCTCCTCCACTCTCTCCAATGCATTCACTTCCTTCCTAAATTGTGAAGTGAAGCCTAGGGGAAGATTGTAGGATACTGATAGTGTCCCTGCATGAATAATCCAGAACTTTGTTTTTATATTCATTCATGGGACAGGGGCATAGCTAGCTAAGCCAGTATTTATTTCTCATCCTTAATTGCCTAGAGAGAGGTTAAAAGTTAACCACTGTGGGTCTGGAGTTACCTCGAGACCAGATCCGTTAAAAGGACATTAGTGAACCAGATGGATTTTTCCACCAATCAACTCAGGTTAAGGGACAGGGGGAATTGGTTTGTATCCCACTTTATGGCAAATGGTCATATGTGAATTCAAAATAGAAATAAAATCAATGATAATTATTGATGTAAAAATCCAAATGCTTTACTCATGCCCTTTAGGGGAATCTATGTCCATTAGCTAAGTGGTTAGGCAGCACCATTACTATCCAAAACGATTCTAAAGTCTTGACTGAGTCTGCACAATGTGGTGAGGGAATCAACAAGCAGAAAAATCTACTTAACTAGCTACTTGCATAATTGTGTACATCCAAGACAGTATCAGTAGGAATGCCATCTTACAGTCCATGTGGAGATGATATCTTGTCATTATACTGAGTTCTTTATAAATCCAACAGTACCATCATGATAAATGTGACACAATTGAAATGATATAGAAACTTAAGGCTCGACATCCATTAGATGTTGTGGACCATCAGCATCAGCAGAATTGTACACAATCACAATCAGTTACATCATGGCCCAGCATGTCCTCCACTCCACCATTACAATCAAGCAGAGATATCAACCCTGGCTCAATGGACAGTGCAGAAAAAAACACCAAAAGCAGTACTGGGTTGATCTAAAAATGCATTGTCAAATTGTTGAAGCTAGAACACAGGACTACTTGCTTGGCAGGATTAAGGTATTCCACAACTGACAGAAAGATCTAAGCAAAACAAACAGAAATTGTTGGAAAATCTCAGCAGGTCTGGCAGTGTTTGTGGAGCAAAACTGGTTTTGGATCCATTGACTCTTCTTCAGAACTGATGGTAGCCACTGTTCCCATAATCTTACACCATTTTTAATAGTTTAAGAAGAAAAAGAATAAAATGATAGAACTGAAAGAGAGACTTTCTATCTTCATTCAGCTGACTCCACTGTGAGTCCTGAGCTGGTTCACCAATGACACCTGCGCTGCTACCTGCATCTGACAGGTGGTTGGAGTCACCATTCTTCAGGTGCCAACTCTTCACTGCTGTGCACACCTCACTGACTTCTGATGCCACTGCCAATGTCGATGCCAGATTCCACACTCTCTCACTCTTGTCCCGCAAACAGGAAACCCTGATATTTCAACTGTAAGTAAATGATAAATATAATGATGTAAAGGAGTAGTTGGCATAGCTATAATATCCAGAGTATAATGTTGATTGAAAATATCACTACTGCTATGTACAGAATGCCAAGGAGAGATCAAGAAAGCTCAGATCAAGTCCAACACGCACAAATACATTGTGAAGGTGATTGGATGTCAGGTCTTTGGATTGGTGCACACACCTGATAGAGTTAAGGTGAATCCTGCAAAGGTCATAGCTGCCTCTGAGATGGAAGAGACAAGAGACAAGAAGTAATGAAAAATCCTTGGCTTGATTCAGTACATGTGGTCTTTCAAAACCAGGCATTTGAGAACACACAATAAAGCTACAAAAATTAATGAGAGAAGATGCTGAGCACCAGTGGTTGGAGTCACAGGAGAGGAGTTTCAATAAACTCAAAGGAGGAGTATGAAAGATTCCAAGTCTGTCATTCCACAATAGAGAGAAACCTATCACTCTTCAAATCAATGCTTCTGCAAAAAAAAATTAAGAAAAGCCCTTTTACAAGTGGGAAAACTGAAACCACTTACATTTCACACTCTAATATCATCTAAGACCAGATATGCCATCAATGAAGCAGAGAGTTTGTCAGGCCAGCAATTGGAAGGAGGGAGTAAGGTCAAGAAATGAGGGAGAGGTATTGAGGTAAATAGTTAACCACGGTCAAGAATGGAAGACCAGGCTCAATGGACTAAACGGTCTTCTTTCAATTGTCTGCTCTTTAGCTTCTATGTTTTTTTCACATTGACAGTGCTCTGGAACTCACTGCCTGAAAGGTGAGCAGAGAAAGTCACATCTAAAAAGTGCTTTGATACGCACTTTAAGTGTCATTGCCTCACAAGTTACAGCCAGAGAGAGGTATTCAATTAGAGCCAGAGAGTGGTTCTCAGAGCCAGTGATTGGTTCTCAGTTAGAGCTAGAGGGTGGTATTCAGCTAGAGTCAGAGAGTGGTTTTCAGTTCAGCTGGATGATTCCTTGATAGGTGGAAACTCAAACTGAAAATTTCAATGATTCTGGAAAATGGGTTGTCCAACTACACTATAATTTTTAAACATATGTTTATTGCAATCTCAGTAAATTATAAGTACACAGTTATGACCTTTAAGAAAATCTTATAATAAAGTTCAATACCAAATTATTAATTGCATAATACCAAAAATTAGTTGTATAAGAATCCTTTTTTGTATTTTCCTTCAGAATAATGCACTTTGATCAATTTTTTAGGTCCTGACCTCTTGCTCTCACAGTCCTGTTCCTTGTGCACTGCTGACCTTTTTAATTTCCCCTCCTGGCCCTCATACTACCCACAATCACAAGTTGTTTCTTTTCTTAAGGAAATGGGCCTTTCATTTCAATTCTGCAATCTTCATCATCTTCCTTAAAAATCCACCTCTAGTCACACAGACCATGCAAACCATTCTCAGCCTCATGTTTTTGACCAAAGGTCTTTATCGTAGAGAGAGTTAGGAAGACCAATCCATGGGATCTGGTACAGAAAGCAATGGAAAAAACATGAGTGTATAATGCCTGGCTCAACGGATTCTTCTGTAGTTACAGAGATATAGGATTGGCAAAGTTATCGAGGTAAGGAAGGATCAGATGATAAAGGGGGATTTGAAGTAGAGATACAGAATAGCCAAGAGACAATGTGTGTCAAAGAGCACAGTTTATAAGTGAATGGGACTATGGCCAGCCAGGTTTTAGTTGATCTTAAGTTTATGGGAAGCTGTAGATAATAATGTATCTAGGATTAGATGAGTTACAAGGTGACAAATTATAAATATGATTTTAAGTGTCACCAGCCTGAGATAGTTGAGAGATATAACAGAGTTCAAATGGGATTTGAGCATCACCTGCAACGTTGCCCATCCAACCCTAACTGCCCTTCAGACGGTCGTGGCATGCTGCTGCAGTCTGTATGGAATGGGTATTCCCAAAGTGCTGTTAGGAAGGATGCCTCGAGGATTTAAATTCACCAACAGGAATAATCAATAATATATTTCCAATTCAGAATAGTGCGTAGGTTAGAGCGGAACTTGCAGGTGGTGGTGTTCACATGCCTTGTCCTTCTGGCGGTAGAGAATGTGGATTTAGAAGGTGCTGTCAAGGAGTCTTGATGAGTTATTACACTATTGTGTCGATAGTACACACTGTTGCAAATCTGCATGAGTATCCTATTAATCCAGCAGTAGCAGCAAGTTGATGGGGTGCTTAGCCTATATACCTAGAATTGCACCAGCAGTGAAATCTGTCTGCAACTTTACTCAATTGTGTGGTAGATAGAATGTCTTGACGGCAACATGGTGTTTGTGAAAATACCAGATACATACAGTAAAAGCATGAAACGCCTTACTATTATTCAAATTACTGAGATACTTTTCCTTTCCAGAATGATGGAAAGGAGAGCAGGCATTCTTATATTTCAATTGTTTTGCCCAGTTTTGTACGATACTCAATGAACAATGATTCAATCAGAATAGCTAGTGTCCTGCAAGATAGCTTTGTTGTACTTGATTTTTGCATTGATTTTGCAAGGTAAACAAATAGACATGGACTCATTGTCAGAATTGCTGATCAGGACTAACTTATTATCTTATGCTTACCAATGCATGTTTGACAGTGCCAATGATTGGTTGATCAAATGAAACATCAGGTTTCTCTGGCTGTTCATAGTAGACACAGCACAGACTTCATTCAATCAGCCCATACATGCAAATGCAAAAATGTCTGTTCATGATGTGTTTTTGGGTTTGGGAAACATGTCCTGCATAATCCTGAGTGCGCTAATAATAACACTCACAACTAATTTAAGATAATTGGCCAAGTTTGTAATGTGGTTTAAAAACAATATATGTTCAGATGCAGGGACTCATTTTCTGCAAATAGAAGGAATATCTTCAAGGCTTGCAGCTTTCCTGAATTACCTGTAAGTATGTGGAGACTGTAACTCCCCATTGTTTTCTAATTCACAATACATTGATCAATCAGAGCCAGGTTGCCAATCAATCAACAGCCTTTTCTCCTGTCGAACAAATTATTCTTATCACTTGAAATTTGTATTCTAACTTTTATTGTGGTGAGTGCAAGTTGAATAGCTTTGGCAACATGCCTCTCTTTTCAAGTAATGTTCAAGTGCAGTAAGAACAAATGACTGTTAATAAAATGTGTAACTGATTTGACAAGTGTCACAATTTTTTAAAAAGTTCCCAACTTGAAATAGTAACCAACAGTTAATGAATAACAATGATGATAAACAGCCTGAACTGCTAGAATTATAAATTAAATATATTTCATTATGGCCAGCGTAAGAATACTAACAAATCATCTGTCATTCAATCTTTAGTGACAAACCAGTCATGAAAAACACAAGCATAACAAAATAGTATTTGAATAAAACACCAATTATAAGAAGTAATTTATAATAACTAGCTCCTCAAAACCCAGGCAGCTGCCACCCTGCTAAAAATCTCCAGTAATTACTGAATAATTATTCCTCTGATACTGTACTGTTTAAGAAATGCAGACATTTCTCTAAACATTACTGATTCAATTATAGATAACAAAATCTAGAAGAAATGCAGCTTATGAGTCAATGCTTCTTTCCAACCCATCCTCTTGAAACAAGCTTGTTACACAAGCACATTGCAAGGCAGCCTTATTATGGACACAGACAGAATAGATGCTGATGGCAGATTGAAAGAGTACTAAGTGAAATATCCATCACTGGCACTACACAGCTTGAACAATAGCTGCATCCCAACAGTTAATGAAATCTTTTGTGATTATTGTGTGTGATATTACCAGTAGCAGAGTTCAAAGAATGACTGTGAAAGTAAAGGACATGTCAGATATGTCCATTACTTTCCACATGACTTTCGTACTTCAAGGTCGAAAGACACACTGGATAATCAAACTCTGCTACACTGTGTTGTAACTTAAATTGCTCTTTTCTGCTTAACTGGTTCTCTCAGATAAGCTAGTAGTTCTTTCAACTCTGTCCACTTACATTGTTGTTGTCTTGCCAGAAGCAAGGAAATAACTTACAAATAGTCAATTATGAGGAGGTAACTGTGGATCACATTGTGCTTCACTCAATGCATAAAATAGTATATATGAAACAATTGAATCAATGTAAATCTGCGTAAGTACTTCAGAAAACACGTGCAATTTGTTTAATATCTTTTAAGAAGACAACTTTTCGTAAGCAATAATATTTGAAGGTGTATGAAGAATGAAGTTGAAATATTGTACGAGGAACCAATATGGATTATGGAACAATTATTAAAATAAATAAGCATTTCAAAAGAAAAAAAAGTCATTTAATTATGCACAAAAATCTTTAGTTATAGAATTTCATGAAAATTCCCTATTACAAGATTTGACTTAAATAAACATGCAGCCTCCTTGGCTGAGCCCAACTCTAACCAAGTGAAGGTATGTTCAATGAGTCAAAATCTTGTTGATTAGGTTTGCATATAGGGAGAAAACACTGAAACCACATAAGACCACAGAATGGACTCCTCTAGTAGACTCGGTTAGTCTTGGCATGGTTCAAGACAACACTAAACCAGATGCACCAAGCTTGAATACTGTTTTTTGGTGAAATGGCAGATTTCAGATGGGCAGTAATAACAATGCTATAATTTGTCTCAACATTTCTGTGCTACAGAATAGATGAGAGAAGGTACAGTGCATGAAAAACAAGCAGGATTCCCATTGTCTATCACTAGGAATCCACACTGTCATATGTGTGTGCATCAGCTGTCTTATCCAATGTAATACCCTGCAAAGTTTGAACATTAAGAACAGTCACTTGAGCAAGATATTGGCATCAATAATTTAGATTTTTCTCAGAAGAGTCATTTCTTTCTTTTCCTGTCAGTATTCAGGGAGCAGCAGACAGAAAATGGCAAAAGCACTCTCCCAGAATCCACTTCATTTTGTGGCTTACATTTTTTTTAGTCGTGAGATCTACAGAAGGTGAAACATCATTACTGGCAGTAATGGAAATTTATGATCCACTATATACTTCACAGAAGAGGAGGTTCCATGGTGCAGTAATGGGCTAGGAAATAGTCACGAGCAAGTAGTCAGAGAGTAGTGGGAACAGTAATTGGAGTACCGCTGCATTGTTCCTGGCATAACACTCCACAAGTGGGCGGCACAGTGGTTAGCACTGCTGCCTCACAGCGCCTGAGACCCGGGTTCAATTCCCGCCTCAGGCGACTGACTGTGTGGAGTTTGCACGTTCTCCCCGTGTCTGCGTGGGTTTCCTCCGGATGCTCCGGTTTCCTCCCACAGTCCAAATATGTGCAGGTCGGGTGAATTGGCCATGCTAAATTGCCCGTAGTGTTAGGTAAGGAGTAAATGCAGGGTGGGTTGCGCTTCGGTGTGGACTTGTTGGGCCGAAGGGCCTGTTTCCACACTGTAATCTAATCTAATCTAATCTAAAAGTGGTAAGGAAGGGGGGTCAGCCCTCTCTCAGAGGCAAATTTTACAGGTAAGTGATCACTTGCCACTGCTGTTGGCATTTTACCAGCAGTGGATGGGTGAGTAGGGCCCATTTCAGACCAAAAGGGGATTTGAGGCAAAAGGCATGATATAGGTGTTAAATTAATATTTTACATCCGTCTTTACCTGCAAGTCAGATGCTACCGAAGACATGCTGACAGAGAAGGAAACTTAGTCACTACAATGGCTTAAGATTGATAACAAATAAGTTGTCAGTATGTAAAGTTATAGAGCATCAGGATTGGATGAGATTTTTGTTTTAATTCACTCATGGGATGTGGGTGCACTAACTTATTGTCCATCTCCTAGTTACTTGTGAAGATGGTGGTGAGCTGCCTTCTTGAACCAGTGCAGTCCACATGCTGTAAACATGTATGATGCGGTTCGGAAGGGAATTCCAGGATTTTGACCCAATGACAGTGAAAGAACGGCAGTATGTTTCCAAGTGGTGTTCTCTTGTATCTCTTACATGGAAGTGGTCATGGGCTTCAAAGGATGTTTGGTGAATTTCTGCAGTGTACCTTGTGCATAGTACACACTGTTGTTACGGAGTTCCATGGTGGAGGGAGTGGATTCTTGTGGATGTGGTGCCAATAAAGCAGGCTGCTTTGTCCTGCACTCATCCAGGCAATAAGGTGTATTGCATCACACTCCTGACCTCTGCTTTGTAGATGGTGGACAGGTTTTGGGAGTCAGGAGGTAAGTTACTCACTGTAGAATTCCTAGCGTCTGGCCTGTTCTTGTGGCTACTGTATTTACATGGCAAGTTTAGTTGAGCTTATGGTCAATGGTAACCCCCAGGATGATAATAGTGAGGGATTCAGTGACAATAACACCATTTGGATGTCAAGGTGCAAAGGTTAGATGACCTCTTATTGGAGATCGTCATTGCCTCACATTTGTTTGGTGTGAATGTTACTTGCCACTTGTGAGCCCAAACCTGGATATTACCTATATCTTGTTGCATTTGAGCATGGACTGCTTTAGTAACTGAATCGAATGGTATTGAAGTATATTGAAAAAAGTGAGATTGGAACTTATAAAAGCAGTCACAATTATGTCTCTATATTCCCTGGATTCAGGTTTAATGCTGAATTGCTGGAAAACTGTAAACTTTACCTTCAAACCATTAATAATTTAAAGTTTGCTTTATTTCTTCCTTAAATTTATTCAATGTCCCAGCATCCATTGTACTCTGGAGTAGTCAATTCCACAGATTCATGATCCTTTGAGAGAAGTCATTCCTTCTCATCTCTGTTTTAAAGTATTACTCTTTCTCCAAAAATTATGACCTCCCATTTGAGATTGTTCGACATGAGGAAACACCCTCTCTGCATTCACTTTGCCAATCCCATTTAGCATCTATTCATTTCAATCAGATCTCCTTGCATTCTTTGAAACTCTCGGAATAGGCCTAAACTGTTCAATCTTTCCTCACAGGACAAAATTCTCAACTCTGAAACAATCTAGTGAACCTCTTCTGAACCGTCTCCAGTGCAACTAGGTCCCTTCTCAAGTATGGGACCAAAACTGTCCTCAGTACTCCAGCTGCACTCTTACTAATGCCTTGTACAATTACAGCTGCCCTGCTTTTATCATCTATTCCTTTAGCAATAAATGCCAAAATTCCATTTATCTTCCTTATGGAACATAAAACATAGAAAAGTACAGCACAGAACAGGCCCTTTGACCCATGATGTTGTGCCGAGGTTTAATCCTAATGTAAAATATAATAACTTAGCCTGCGCACCCCTCAGCTCACTGCTATCCATGTGCATGTCCAGCAGTCGCTTAAATGTCCCTAATGACCGCTTCCACCACCACTGCTGGCAACGCATTCCATGCATTCACAATTCTCTGCATAAAGAACCTACCTCTGTTGTCTCCTTTATACCTTTCTCCTAATATCTTAAAACTATGACCCCCTCTTACCATTCAATCCTGCCCTGGGGAAAAGTCTCTGACTATTGACTCTATCTATTCCTCTTATTATCTTGTATACCTCGATCAGGTCTCCTCTCTTCCTCCTTCTCTCTAGAGAGAAAAGTTCAAGCTTATTTAACCTTTCTTCATAAGACAAGCCCTCCAGTCCAGGCAGCATGGTGGTACACCTTTTTTGCACCCTCTGCAAAGCCTCTGTATCTTTCCTATAGTAGGGCGACCAGAACTGGACACAATATTCCAAGTGTCGTCTCACCAAGGACTTGTAGAGCAGTAGCAAAACCTCTCAGCTCTTAAACCCGATCCCCTGTTAATGAAAGGCAAAACATCATATGCTTTCTTAACAACCCTATTCACTTGGGTGGCAACTTTGAGGGATCTATGCACTTGCACACCCAGATCCCTCTGTTCCTCCACACTGCCAAGAATCCTGTCTTTAATCCTATATTCAGCATTCGAGTTCAACCTTCCAAAATGCATCACTTCGCATTTATCCAGGTTGAACTCCAACTGCCATTTCTCAGCCCAGCTCTGCATCCTGTCTATGTCACACTGCAGCCTGCAATAGCTCTTGATACTAACAAGTGCACCTCCAACCTTTGTGTCATCTGCAAATTTACTAACCCACCCCTCAACTTCCTCATCCAAGTCATTTATAAAAACTTCAAAGAGCAGAGGCCCAAGAACAGAGCCCTGCAGGACCCCACTCAACACTGACCTCCAAACAGAATACTTTGCATTTACAACCACTCTCTGCCTTCTGTCAGCCAACCAATTCTGAATCCAGATAGCCAAATCTTCCTATATCCTATACTTCCTGACTTTAAGAATGAGCCTACCATGGAGAACCTTATCAAATGCCTTGCTGAAGTCCATATATACCACATCCACTGCTTGACTTTCGTTGACCTGTCTTGTCACCTCCTCAAAGAACTCAGTCAGATTTGTGAGGCATGACCTGCCCCTCACAAAGCCATGCTATGCTTTGCCAAATAGCATAATCGTAAATCCTATCCCTCAGAATTCTTTCCAAAACATTGCTGACCACAGACACCTGTTACACCTGCATTCTAGTTTTCTGTGGTTTAAACCCAAGGATATTCAGATCTCTCTTCACCAAAGCACTCTGAGATTTATCTCCATTTAGACAATGAGTTACCTTTCTATTCTTTTGACCAAAATGATTAAACTCATACTTATCCATGTTAAACTTCATCTATAAAATTTTGCCTCACCTATCCATATCCATTAAAGCTTTCTTACATCTTTATTGCAATTTACTTTCTCACCTATTTCTCATCTGCAAATTTAGCTATAAAATCTTCAATCCCCGCATTCATGTCATTTATACAGATTGTAAATACTTGGGGCCTAAGGACTGATTCCTTTGATACCCTACTAGTTACAGTTTGCCAATCAGAAAGCCATTTACCCTGATTCTCTCCTTTCTATTGATTAGCTAATTCTCCATCCAAAGTAATAAATTGCCTCTAACACAATATAATCTTGAATTGTCTATTAGTCTTTTTGCGTGGCACCTTATCAAATGCTTTCTGGAAGTCCAAACACACTACAACTACAGGATCATACATTATCCACATTGATTGTTAGATCTTCAAAGAACTGTAGCAATTTAGTTAAACTGATTTCCCTTCATAAAGCCATGTGATGCTGGTGGAATGCATTTTGACTTTCCAAACATCCTCTTATTACTTTCTTAGTAAAGGATTCTATCAATTCACCAAAGACAGATATTAAAGTAACTAATCTATAGTTTTCTCCTTTTTGAATACAAGTGTTTTATCAGCATTTTTTTCTAATTCACTGGAATATTTCCTGTATCCAGGGAATTCTCAAATATTAAGACAATAACACCATAAGAAATAGGAGTGGAAGTAAGGCCATTCGGCCCATTGAGTCCACTCCGCCATTCAATCATGGCTGATGGACATTTCAACACCACTCACCTGCACTCTCCCCGTATCTCTTAATTCCTTGCAAGATTAAGAATTTATTAATCTCTGCCTTGAAGCCATTTAACGTCCCAACCTCCACTGCGCTCCGTGGCAGTGAATTCCACAGGCCCACCACTCTCTGGCTGAAGAAATGTCTCCTCATTTCCATTCTAAATTGACCCCCTCTAATTCTAAGGCTGTGCCCGCATGTCCTAGTATCCCTGCCTGATGGAAACAATTTCCCAGCATCCACCTTTTCTAAGCCATGCATTAACTTGTAAGTTTCTATTAGATCTCCCCTCAACTATCTAAACTCTAATAAATTCAATCCCAGGATCCTCAGCCGTTCATCGTATGTTAGGCCTACCATTCCAGGGATCATCTGAGTGAATCTCCACTGGACACACTCCATTGCCAGTATGTCCTTCTTGAGGTGTGAGCCCCAAAACTGGACACAGTATTCTAACTGGGGCCTACCCAGAGCTTTATAATGTCTCAGTAGCACCTCACTGCTTTTACATTCCAACTCTCTTGAGATAAATGACAACATTACATTTGCTTTCTTAACCACGCACTCAACCTGCAAGTCAACCTTTAGAGAATCCTGGACTAGCACTCCCAGATCTCTTTTACTTTGGCTTTATGAATTTTCTCACCGTTTATAAAATAGTCCATGCCTGTGTTCTTTTTTCCAAAGTGCAACATCTCGCATTTGCTCACATTGAATTTCATCAGCCATTTCTTGGACTATTCTCCTCAGCTGTCTTAATCTTTCTGTAGCCTCCCCGCCTCCTCAGAACTACCTGCCTGTCCATCTAACTTCGTATCATTGGCGAACTTCACCAGAATGCCCCCAATCTCTTCATCCAGATCATTAATATTTAAAGTGAACAGTTGTGGCCCCAACACTGAACCCTGCGGACACCACTCGTCACCAGCTGCCATTCTGTAAAGAACCTTTTATCCCAACTCTCTGCCTTCTGTCAGACAGCCAATCCTCAATCCATGCCAGTAGCTCACCTCGAACACCATCTTTTGATTTCCCAGTGCTCTTGGTCACTTTATAGGCTCTTTCTTTTTCTGTGATACATTTCCTGAGTTCCTTTGTTAGCCGTGGTTGTCTAATCCCACCCCCACCAACCGCTACCCCCTCCCCTTTCCCATGCCCGTAATCTTTCTTTTCTTTGGGATGTAGCTCTGCGCTGAGTCCTCAATTACACACAGAAACTTTTGACATTGTTGCACTTTTGTCTTCCCCACTAGGCTTGTCAGTTTCTCTCTCATGTCCCTGTAATTACCTTTATTTAACTTAAATCTGATTTGCCTTCTCTCTTTCGAACTGCAGTCTGAAGTCTACTATATTATGACCGCTGCCTCCTAAGTGTTGCCTTACTTTAAGATCTTTTATAAAGTCTGGCTCATTACATAGCACTAAGTCCAGAATAGCCTGCTCTCTTGTGGGCTCCATCACAAACTGTTCCAAAAAGCCATCCTATAAGCATTCCGTGAATTCCTTTTCTTTGGATCCACCAGCAACATAATTCATCCAGTCCATTTGCATATTGAAGTCCCCCATGATCACCATGACCATACCTTTCTGACATGCCCCATTTATTTCCTGGTACATCTTGCGCCCTGGTCCTGACCACTGCTGGGAGGTCTGTACGTAACTCTCCCATTGTGGCTTTTTTGCCTTTGTGGTTCCTCAACTCCACATCATCTCACCCTATGTCATTTAGTGCCATAGATTTAATTTCATTCTTAACCAACTAGGCAATCCCACCTCCTCTGCCCACCTCCCTGTCTTTTCAATAACTTGTAAATCCTTGAATATTTAACTGCCATTCCTGAACCACCTGCAACCACGTCTCTGTAACACCTCCCACATTATCATCATTTCCAATGATTTGTGCTGTTAATTCATCTCCTTTGTTATGAATGCTTCGAGCATTCAGGTAAAGCACCTTAATGCTAATTTTCTTATCCTTATGATTTCCAACACCTCTACCTAAGTTATCCTTCCTTTTTGTTTCATTCCTAGTCTGCCTCGAACTTAAACCTTGCCCACATGCTGACCTGCTACTTACTTTTCTACTTGACTCCATACTCCCTGTTGCTTTCCCTTTCCCTTCCCCCCAACTCACAAGTTTAAAGTCCTAGTGACCACCCTATTTATCCTTTTGACCAGAACACTGGTTCCAGATTGGTTCGGGTGGAGATTTAATATTATAAGGAAGTGATTCACTATCTCTGCTGTCACTTCCTTTAAGACCATAGGATGGGGACCATGAGGCCCTGGACTGATCTGCCTTCAATCTTAATAGTTTTCTCAGTACTTCTTGCCTCGTGATGATGATTGTTTTAAGTTTCTTCCTTTCCATAACCTCAGCTTTAACTGTTAGCAGTCAGATGGTACTAGTGCCCTCCATCGTGAAAATTGAGACAAAATATTGATTCAGTTTTCCAGCCATTTCTGTGTCCCCACTGTTAACTCCCAAGTCTCACCCTCCAAGGGATTGATATTCACTTTAGCTTTTCTCTTCCATTTTATATACTGATAGAAGCTTTTGCAGTCCATTTTTATATTTTGTGCTGGTTCTCTTTCAAAATTTACTTTTGCACTTTTTATTAGTTTTCCAGTTAAATTTGTCTTTAGAAGTTTCCCACACTTCCAGCCTGCCTCTGGCCTATGCAATATAAAATGCCTTAATCCTTTGCAATACAGAATGTCTTCATGTTATTCTTAACTTCTTTCTTTAGCCATGCATGATTCTTTTTTCCCTCTTTTTACAATATTCCTTCCTCTCTGGTATAGATTGTACTTGGGAGAAATTGAATATCTCCTTCAACTTCTGCCACTGCTCATCGACTATCCTACATCTTAGTCATCCTGCCCAGTCAACTAAGGTCAAATCTGTCCATATGTAATTACACTTGTTTAACTCCAGAATATGGGTGAAGGAATACAGTTTTTCACCTTGGTTAGTTGGTTTCCCAAAAGGTTTGCTCCAAGAAACAATCTCAAATACATTCAATAAACTGTCCCTTGCGGCTACCCTTGACAATTTGATTAATCCAGTCTATATGCATACTGTAATCACCCGCGATTATTGCTGTGCCTTTCTTACAAGCCCCCAGTATTTCCTGATTTCACTGTACACTCTGTGGAACTACTATTTGGGGACCTATTGATTATTTTGACTGGAGATTTCTTTCCCTTGATATTTCTTATTTCCACTCAGACTGAGTCTACATCTTGATCTCTAGTACCTAGTCAATTCTCATGACAGTACAGCTCTCTTCTGTTACTAACTAAGCTACACCATTATGTTTTCCTTCCTGTCCATCCTTCCATAACACTGAGTGTCCTTTGATTTTCAATTCCCAAACTGATCCCCCTGGAGCCATGTCTCAGGAATCACTGCCAAATAATGCCCATTCATCTTTATTTGCATTATTGACTCATTACTGTTATTCTGAATGCTTCAGATCTTTAAAAGACTTTAAGTTTGTTCTTTATCACATTTCAATACCCTTTTATATTTCTTAGTGCAATATGACATTCACACATTCTACCCCTTCCTTTTATCTTTCGTTTATAATCAGCTTTATCACTACCCCATACTCCTATCTTCTCCTCTAATTTTGATTTTTAAATTTTCCATGGAACTGAGCCTTTGGAATTCAGGATAAAATTAATTCAAGATTTAATTAATATTCACATGGAAAATTGTTGATCAATTTGGAAGAGTCAGCATGAATTTGTTAAGGGAGATTCATGTCTCAAAAACATTTTGGAGTTTGTTTTTAGAGGTAGTTGAGAGTTAATGAGGAGAAGGTTGTTGATCTATTGAACATGGACTTCCATTAGACACTTGGTTCTCTGTCACTCAACAGACTTGTAAAAAAAACTTATAGATCATGACTACAAAGAACAGCAGTAACATGAATTCAAAATTGGCTGGGGGGGGAAACAGAGAGTAATGATTGGTATATTATTTGGGCTGGAAGAAAGTTCATGGGATTGTTTCCCGGGGTCAGTATTGAGACCCTTGCTTTTCCTCATATATATGAATAATCTCAACCTTGACATGCAGGGGTGGTTTTAAGATTTGCGACAACACAAAACTTAGAAGAATTATAAATTATGAGGAGGGCAGTGTAGGATTTCAAAGGGGCACTGTCATATTGAAGCAGTGTTTGGACAGGTGACAGATGAAGTGTGAGATGATGCACAAAAATCATAGGGACATGGTATAAAAAGAAGTGTACTATTCTAAAGGGTGTATCGGAGCAGAGAGACCAGGACTTAAACCCACAAGCATGACAGGTAGACAGTGCAGTTAATAATGCATACAATATTCTGGGCTTCATCTTTAGGGGCACAGACTACAAGACCCGGGAACTTTTAATTAAGTTAGGTCTCAATTAAAGTATTGTATACAATTCTAGATGCTACACTATAGAAAAAATGTGAATGCAACTGAGAGAGTAGAGATGAAATTTATGAGAACGATCCCAAGAATGAGAAAATTCAGTTATGAGTAAAGATTGGAGAAATTTGGATTGTTTTGCATGACAAGGAGAAGGCTCACAGAAGATTTGATAGATGTTTTCAAACTCATGTGCACAGAACAGATTAAGATCATAAAATGTAGGAGCAAAGGTAGGCCATTCAGCCCACTGAGTCTGCTCCACCATTCAATGAGATCATGGCTGATCTGATAATCCTCTGAAATAACTCTACAGAGGCCATCACCAAGTTAACCTTTATATATATGTTAAAACTGATCCTCCTTTCTCAGAGCTAGATCTCAGATATCAGGATCTCATTATAATGAGATCTACACCTCAACTCTACTTTCCTGCATTTTCCCCATAACCCTTGATTCCCATACAAATTAAAGTCAATCTATTCTAGCCTTGAGTATACTTAATGATCCAGACTCAAAAGCAATCTGTGGTAAAGATTCATTGATTCACTGCCCTCTGAGAAAATGAAGTCCTCTTCACCTCTCGATTAAATGTATGATCCCTTAACCTGAAATTATACTCTCTGATCCGAAACTCTCCCACTAGAGTAAATAACATTTCCTAATCTGCCCTGTCAAGTTCCCCAAGAATCTTGTTTGTTTCAATCAAGTCACCTCTCATTCTTTGAAACTTCAATGAGGACAGTCCTAACTACTCACCTTTCTTCATAAGATAGTCCTTTCATACCTGGGATTAGCTAAGTGAACCTTCTGTGCACTTCCTCCAATACCAGTATATCATTCCTTAGATAAGGGGCCCAGAACTCTTTGTAGTAGTCCGACTGTGCTCTGAACAGTATGATGTTTAGCTTTAGCAAGACCTCCCTATTTTTATATTCTAAGCCTTTGAATTTAGAGACAATATTCTGCATGACTCCCTTATTACCTGCCTATCCTGTATGTTAGATTTTTGTGATGTGCACGAGGACTTCAAGATCCCTGTGATCTGTAATCCCAGCTTTCTGTAATCTTTTCTCTTTGAAGTGATATTCTGCTCCTCTACTCTTCCTAACAAAGTGCATAACCGCACATTCTCTCACATTTTATCACGTCTGATAAGTTTTTACCCATTTGCTTAGCCTGTCAATATTCCTCTGAAATCTCTGTGTCTATTTTTGTGTCATCCACAATACATTCACTTCTCCTTGACTGAGTCTATTTTTTGTAAATAATTGTGGTCCTAACTTTGATCTCTGTGGAGAAATTGTTCTCACTTTTAAATGGATCAACTACTAGATGGCACAGTTTCAAAATATTTTGCAAAATAAGCAAACACGAGGTGAGAACGTTATTAGATTATGGAATACACTGGATGGAAGTTTGGTTGAGGCAGATTTAAATGAGGTATTCATGCAAATAAAGAACGAAGAACAGTGGAGCACAGGAACAAGCCCTTCAACCAACCAACTCTGTGCTAACATGATGCCTCTACACAGTTGTATCCCTCTTATCCCTGTATATTCATGTTTCTGTCAAGAAGCTTCTTAAATGTTGCTATTGTATCTGCTTTTACCACCTCCTCTGGCAGTGCTTCCCAGACACTTATCACCCTCTCACATCTGCTTTAAACTTTCCCCCTTTTACATTAAACCTATGTCCCTAGGAATTGACATTTCTATCCTGGGAAAAAGTTTCCAACTATCCATTCTACCCAAACCTCTAATAATTTTGTAAACTTCTATCAGGCCCCTTAGCCTCTGATGTTCAAGTGAAAACAAACCAAGTTTGTCCAATCTGTCATCATAACTAATACCCTCCAAACATTACTGTGAATCTTTTCTGTATCCTCTCCAAAGCTTCCATACCATTCTGGTAGCATGGCTACCTGAATTGTACACAATATTCCAAATGTAACCTAACTAAAGTTCGATACAACTGCAACCTTTGTACGCTATGGCCCAATAAATGAAGGCAAGCATGTCATTTGCCTTCTTGACCATTTTATCCAATTATGTTGCCACTTTCAGGGAACTGTGGAAATGTAAGGACTGCACAAAACACTACATAGGACAAACAGGAAGACAGCTAACGATCCGTATCCATGAACACCAACTAGCCACGAAACGACACGACCAGCTATCCTTAGTAACCACACACACAGATAACAAGCAACATAAGTTCAACTGGGACAACACTACTATTATAGGACAAGCCAAACAGAGAACAGCCAGGGAATTCCTAGAGGCATGGCACTCATCCACAGATTCTATCAACAAACACATCGACCTGGACCCAATATACCGGCCACTGCAGCAGACAGCTGGAACGGACAACCGGAAGCGGCAGAGACAAACCACTATAAATGCTGGAAGAAACAACACAGAAGCGCTTCACAGGAGGCTTCCAAGCACTGAGGATGTCACCTAGACAGGGGACGAAACGTCTGCAACACAAATTCCCAGCTCGGCGAACAGAACCACAACAATGAGCACCCAAGCTATAAATCTTCTCACAAACTTTGTGGAACTGTATGCCTGGTTTCCTCTATATTTTAATGCATTTCAGGCTTCTGCCATTTACTGGTGCATTGGAAGACTGCTTAAATAGAAGCATTGCGTAGGGTTATGGACAAAGATTGGTACCAAGTCAAGATATCCAGAAAACTAATGGAGACACAATGGGTTGAGTGGTTTTCTTTTGCACCATAATAGTATTGTGATTTTCTGATTCTGAATGGTTTCTTTGGCATACGGGGTGAGTACTTACTGAACCCTAGTGGTTTTCTTACAATCTCAGCAGGGGTGTGGTGGCCTCACAATCAGGTAGGTCCCCTGGTGACAATAGCTGTGCCTTCCTGCCATTCATAAACATCCCACTCACCCTCACTGATGTCTGAGAGTCAGAGTCGAAGCGTGTGGCACATTCCTGATGAAAGGCTCACGCCTAAAACTTCAACTCTCCTGCTCCTTGGATACTAATTAAACTACTATGCTTTTCTACCACCATACCTTTTGACTTTCACTGATGTCTGGGTGACTAACCTTGGAGCCCTGTCCCACTTACACTGCTTTGATTTTTTTTGACATTTCTGCAAAACATAACATCTTTCACTTTGGGGAACATGAGAAAGAGATGGAAGGATGGATAGGCTGATTATGAACTTGTTGAAATCTATCACAAATGTTGCTTAGTGACCAAAAAGGCCACGAATGAGACTTGAATCTGAAGTTTCTGCTGAGAACCATTCCTGGAGATACACAATCTCTGCCACTTCCCTATCCGCAAGGCTTCCTAAGAGTGATCATCTCAGCTGGGTTTCAGTGACATTAGTGACCATTATTCCCAGTGGTGCTACAGTCATAGAGTTATAGAGTCATAGTGTCATACAGCATGGAAACAGGCCCTTTGGCCCAACTTGTTCATGGCGACCAGGTTTCCTAAACTAAACTAGTCCTGTTTGTCACCATTTGGCTTATATCCCTTTCCTTTCTATGTACCTGTTCAAATATCTTTTAAATGTTGTAACTGTACTTGCATCTACTACTTCCTCTGGCAGCTTGTTCCATCCAAACATCACCCTCTGCATGAAAAGGTTGGCCCTCAGGTCCCTTTTAAATCTTTCCTTTCTCACCTTAGATCTATGCCTTCTAGTTTTGGACTCCCCTACCATCGGGAAACTACCTTGGCTATTCACCTTATCTATGCCCCTCATGATTTTACAGACCTCTATAAGGTCATCCCTCAGCCTCCTACACTCCAGGGAAAAAAGTTCCAGCCTATCCAGCCTCTCCCTATAACTCAAACCCTCCATCTTGGTAACATCTTTGAAAATCTTTTCTGCTTTCCAGTTTAATAACATCCTTCCTATAACAAGGCAACCAGAATTGCATGCGGTTCTCCAAATATGGCTCACCAGTGTCTCCTATAATCATAACATGTTGTCCCAAAGCCGATTCTCAATGCTCTGATTTATGAAGACAAGCATGTCAAATGCCTTATTCACTGCCTTGTCAGTCCGTGATGCCACTTTCAAGGAATTATGTACCTGTATCCCAAGGTTCATCTGTTTGACAATACTGCCCAGGGCCCTACCATTAACTATGTAAATCCTGTCCCGGTTTGCCTTACCAAAATGCAATACCTCACATTTACCTAAATTAAACTCCATCTGCCACTCCATGGCCCACCGGCTCAGTTGATCTAGATTCCATTGCACTCTTAGATAACCGACTTTACTGTCTGCTATACCACCAATTTTGGTGTCATCTGCAAATTTTTACAAACCATGCCTCCTGTGTTCTCATCCAAATCATTTCTATAAATTACAAACAACAGTGGATCCAGCACCAATCCTTGTGGCATGCTGCTGGTTAGAGGCCTCCAGTCTGAGCCACAATGCTCTACCACCACCCTCTGTCTCCTACCATCAAGCCCATTTTGTATCCAATTTGGCTAGCTGTCCCTGGATCCCATGTGGTCAAATATTACTAATCGGTCTATATGTGGAACCTTGTCAAAGGCCTTGCTAAAGTTTATGTAGGCAATGTCTACTACTTTGCCTTCACCTATCTTCCTGGTGACCTCTTCAAAAAACTCAATCAAGTTTGTGAGACACGATTTCCCACACACAAAGCCATGCTGTCTATCCCTAATCAGTCCTTGCCTTTCTAAATGCAACACTAGGTTATAATCCAATAGGTTTATTTGGAAGTACAAGTTTTACTGTAAATTCTGTGTCCTTTGATCCTGCCTCACTAGCTACCTGACAGAAGAGCAGTGCTCCAAAAGCCTATACTCGCAAATAAACCTGTTGAACGATAACTGGATGCTGTGTGTTTTTTAAGTTTTTCCACCCCTGTCCAACACTGGCATGTCCACATTATGGTTTCCAAATGCATGCTGATCCTGCCTCTCAGAATACTCTCCAATAACTCAATAACTTACCTACCAAGAGCGGCCAGCTGTCCTATTGGCTAGCAGCTTGACGGAATTTCCATACCTTAAAGGGATGGCAGCAGTAACTTATTATTTGCATAATTGACTAGAAATAGGGACATGGTTCTCCCAAACTGCCAACCTGGTGCTGCCCTTTCCTTTCCAGTGTGTCTATACCACTGCCACCCTAATAAAACCTAGGCCATTCTGTTCTATACCAATCCAAAACACATGTCTATCCTCTACCCCTTACAAACATGCTTGCTTGCATTATTTGACACAGTGGAAAATGTCTTGATTTGATAGATTATTAGTGTTAGAGAATGCAGTTCATCTAACAGGATGCACCCATTGTGCCTTACCCTTCCCATAACAAGAATAGTTACCTGTGATCTGAAAGTACTCCACTGAATTGCAGGCATGAGCCAATCTTACAAAGATTGTTGCTACGGAGTGGTACACCTATGTCCACTCATACGTAGCAATCTCTACTTTAGAATAGAACAATTAAATAGGAAGAAGGAGTTTTATGACTCGCTCATCGACCTGCTGAATCAAAGCATCCCCATTGCCTTATGTTTTCAATTTTGTCTGTTGCTCCTTCAACATTGCTCTTTCAACATTGCTTCTTCAGCTTTGGCAAAGCCTATTAACTGGTGCAAATTCCTCTGAAACTTTGGAAAGGCTTATGTTCCCCAGTTGGGACACTACTCTTTAATTGTCACCTTCAATCTAAGTTTCACTTACACACATTCACTATCACCATTGGTACATTTCCTAGGTTACACCTAAACCTACATAGTAAATGATGCAAAAGAAGTCATCTGGGGCAGATAGGTGTAATGAATAGATTTCAATTTAATCTTTTAATCTCTCAACAGTCATTTAGCTGTAGATTGTGCCAATGAAAAAATATTGAGACTGTCATTTGAAAAAAAAGCAGGAGGGGGAGAGAAGTTGGAAAAAAAACATAAATTGAAGGAAACAAGGACAAAATCTAAATCTAAAATAAAACTAGCCACATGCAATCAAGTTCAATATGCAACACAACAGTATCTTCTGCATGTCCTTGTTGCCATGATACCATGATCTGTTCAGCTCTAACAAAGAATTGGTCAGCAAGTTGAAGTAAAATTATTTTTTCTCTTTACGTTCACTTCTTACAGTTAATCAGATTGAAGACACGATCAGCCACAGTGAGACACTCTTTTACTTTCATAATTGATAATACTTGAACTATTCACTTTCTATATCTGCACTGTTGAATTAAACAGTCATTTCCTCTTAAACAAGATAATTTAATAATTAATTAGGCCCTATAATGAATCCCTTAAACTTCTAGAAAAAACTCAAAATATTTTTTTGATTTTGTTTGCTTAATAGATGGATCCTAGCTTACTGGAAAAATCATGCTGGAATTGCACAGATATCATTCTTTCAGACAGCCAGGTGTGCTGTCAAAGGACTTTAGAATCATGACTATTATGGGGAACACAAATAAAGCTGGCAGTTAAAGCCAGTCAGTTTAATATCAATGCAGTTTTTGTGGACAAAATCTGGGTCTCTAAGGAGAATTGGCAAAATAAAACACCACTGTGGGACAATGGATAATTCAAGTAGGGGTTGCAATAAAGGACTGTATTTGTTCTAGAACACAGTTAGATAATATTCTCAGCAGGTGTTAGAATGAGTGCAAAAGCTGAATTGTCTGCTCTTCTCTTCAAAGCAAAGTAAAAAAAACTTGGAGTGGAAGAGGAAGAATCCAACTTATGTAAAGAGCTGTAAAAGCTAAGTGCTCTGACAATATCTCAGCAAAAACACTACAGATTTCAGTGCCAGGTTATCTACAACCCTTGCCAAGCTGTTCAAGTACATATATAACAGTAGCATCTCCAGGATGACAGCAGGCCAATTCAGCAACTTGCCATCAACTTTTCAAGGACAATCAGCAATGGCACATAAATGACACCCCAGCCAGTGATGCCCAAACCTTGTGAACTAATAAAAGGTAGTTTAAAAAGTGTGACAGGATAAGATAGAATGTATAAATATCAAAGTTCCAGCTAATATTGTCAGATTACACAGAAGTTGTGAAAAGGACAGAATGAATATTTCCTTGTCTGCCTTCATGCAGCAGTCACAACAAATGAATGAATTGTTCAAATTGCAATAAATAGCTTCATGATAAATTATTACAGAAATATAATTGAAACCAACCATGGCTGCAAACTGAGTATTCAAGAGTACTGTCATTTTCGAAAAATGAGATGTAAAGAATAGGAGATGTTATTAAAGGATGATAGTTGAGCATTCGTCATGAGCAGAAATGTTTTGGATTTCAGGACAGTTTAAACCATTGAGACCTCAGGACTATAGATTAATTTATAGCAATGAGAATTCAGGACAGTTGTGAGACTTCAGGATAATTTCAAACAGTGAGAATTTGAAGAAACAGTCATCCAGGATAATGTAAACCAGTGAGGGTTTAAAATGTCCAGGATAATGTAAACCAGTGAGGGTTTAAAATGTCCAGGATAATGTAAACCAGTGAGGGTTTAAACATCCAGGATAATGTAAACCAGTGAGGGTTTAAACATCCAGGAAAATGTAAACCAGTGAGGGTTTAAAACATCAAGACTTCAGAAGTTGACTGTGGTTCAAAGAAAATCAAACGGCAACATTGCAGGAAATTTGGTCGTTGATCATGTGGTGAAAACTGCACTTACTGTAACATGTAATTGGCTGAAAATTAGGAAAAGGCTAACAAAACTTCCATTACCCTTAATTAACCAGCTTACAATCAAAGCACAGCAGATCAGGTAGCATCTCAGGAGCAGGAAAATCAGGAATCCTGATGAAGGACATTTACCCGAAATGTCGATTTTGCTGCTCCTCGGATGCTGCCTGAGTGGTGCTTTTCCAGCGCCACTCTAATCTTGATGAGCAGAAGGGAAGTAAGAAGCTAGTGAATAAATTGTTTTATTTTTTAGTGGTAAGATTTGTTATTGTATTCCTAATAATAAAGTTGTATGTTGAGGGATTAACTTTTTTAAAAAGAAAATAATGAATTAACTAATTACAGAGGAGTATGAGGGAGTGAGAGCTGAACAGTACACAGACTAAAAGTGATTGGCAGGAGCAGAGCACAGACATATTTGAAATGTGACATCAGAAATAAAAATTGTGTTGGCATAGGGAAAGGAAATGATTTGGGGGTAACTGCTGAGCAATTCGACCTTCAAGTCTCCAGATTGCAATAAATTGTAAAGCAAAGTAAAGCTTAGGCATGGCAGGGTGGCACAGCTGTCTGGAATACACAACTTGGGAACTGATGACTGCTTCCCATAGCCAAGATGTGCAAGTGGCATCAGCCTCTAAAATTTGATCTCCAGATTTTGGAATTGGAAGGATGGCTAAAGTCACTATAGCGCATATATGAAATTGAGAATCAAGTGGATAACATGATTATAATGCAAAGTATAATTCAATTTCACACAATACACAATGATAGGTTGTTGCTTACTGCAGTAACCATGGGAGATTTAACCTTTCTCTTGATTGGACAATTCAAATTATCACAGAAGTTCTTGAGAATCTTGCGCAAGGATGCTTTGTGCTCAGGGACATGCATCCTAATCATGGACAGGACCAGGTTGCATTTTGGGATTTTCACTTGTTGTCATAGTTCTCATTCACTCTGAGCCTACCTGGATGGATGCAGCATTCCTGTCTCACACAGCCTTGCCATGGCTTTATATGTTTTGTTTCCTCATCCAGAGCTAACAGGTTGATATTACTTCTGTCTTGTCTTGCTGTTTTGTGCAGCCACAAAGCTTGGAGGAATGTCATAGTTCTTACCAGGCATCAGACAAGTGAAAGGGAATAACCTTTGCTCATGGATCCTGGCACAGTAAGTCAAGGGTAGCTTCTGAAACCAGACAAGGGTCAGCCATCCAAAGTGGTTAGAATCAGGATGCTCTTGACATAAGGGGTGAAGAGAAAAATGCCAGGCAGCCCAGTACTTGTCTTGGCTCTATCTGCCAACTGAGGGGGTGTTTCCCTTCTGGAATGAAAGAAAAGCAAGTACAATGGGAAATGTAAATGGGCAGCACAGTTGATACTTTTGGTGCACTTGGGAGGTATTCCGCATAAGTGAGTCAGCAGCACCGAGGGTTAGGGTGGGTGACAGCTAGTGAGGGAATGGTTTGCAGGCAATAGTCAGAGTGGTACAGCATGAGCATTGATGGGAAATGAGCACAGTAGCACAGATAAAATGGGTAAGGGGTATTAGAGAGAAGTTGGTGGCAGTTATTCTGGCAGAGTGGATAAGGTTATTGCTGTTCTTCCAACAGTGTTGGAAGTTCCTCCAGATGCATGGGACTGCCTTAACTTGGGTGGCAACGCCAAACCAGGCTAGCATGCTCTGGTATTGTGTCCCCCTTTGTTGGTCCAGGGGGAACAGAAAGAAAGTTCTGCCTCTGTACCATCCTGTCCAGCAGGACCTCCAGGCCACTGCCCGTGAAGTGGAATGTGAATTTTCCCCTGCCAACTATGTCCAGGGCAAATGTCAGGAGTAGGCCATAAAGCCAATTTAACCTGCTCTTCCTTTCTATATGATCATGGCTCATCGTCCATGTCAATACTATACTCTTACACTCACCCTACCCTTTGACACCTTTAGTTTCTCGAAATCTATGTATTTATTGCTTAAATATACACAGTGATTTGGCTTCCACAGATTTCTGTGGTTGAAAATTAGACAGGTTCACCATCCTCTGAATGAAGAAATTTGCATTATCTCCATTTGCTGAAACTGTGACTCCTTATTCTGAGTCGCAGAGCCAGAGGAGATAACTTCCCTATATCCAATCTGTCCAGGCTGTCAAAATTTTATACATCTCAGGGAGATCCACTCCTGTTTTTCTAAACCCCAGGCCCCGTATTTGGGTGGCACGGTGGCTTAGTGGTTAGCACTGTTGCATTACAATGTTAGGGACTCGGTTCAATTCCAGCCTTGAGTGGTTGTCATTTTGGAGTTTACGCATTCTCCCGTGTGTGTGGGAGGTGAATCAGGTGCTTCGGTTTCCTGCTACCATCCAAAGATGTGCGCGTTAGGAGGATTAGCCATGGGGAATGTGGGGTTAATGGGATTGGTATAGGGGGGTGGGATGCTCTTTGGAGGAATGCTGCGTACTCAACAAGCTGAATGGCCTTTTTCTACACTGTAGGGATTCTACAATTTCTCCTCAGATGACAAACCTGTCATCCCAGAAATCAATCTGGTGAACATTTGCTGCACTCATGCTATGTATTCTTCAGTAAGGATAACAAAATTGCGCATAATGCTCCAGCTGTGGCCTAACCAAAGTGCAAAAAGACTCCTGTGCTCAAAACTTCTTACAATGGTTTCCTAACTGATTGCTGCACCTGCATACTTGCTTTCATTGACTGGTGTACAAGGATATGTAAGTCCTCTTGTGCATAAATATTTCCTAATCAATCAACTCTTAAATAATACTCTATCTTTCTGTTTTTCTTGTCAAAGTAGACAGCTTCACACTCATCCACAATATACTGCATCTGCCTGTTTTTGTCCACTCACCCAGCATGCCTAAATCATCCTAAGCCTTGTTGCATCTTCTTCACCACACATACTCTCACATTGTATTGTGTCACCAAACTTGGAAATATTACATCAGCTTCCAATCCATTGATATGTATTGTGACTAGCTGTGGTCCAAAGTCTGAATGTGCAATACAAGTAGTGTATTACCAGTTCTACTTTAAAAATAATCCATTTATTCTTACCCTTTGTTTTTTGTTTGCTAACCAATGCTCATTCTTTGCAAGTACATATGACAAATTCCGGAAGTTTTATTACAGTTGACAATGGTTACATGGTCACCATGATCAGCAGATGCAAGTTTTTCTCCAAGCCACTCACCATCCTGATTCAAAGTATATTGCTGTTCCTTCAGTGTTTCTTGGTTAAAATCTGGAAACCTCCTTTCTTATACGTTTCCTAATGGCTAGCCCACATAGTCTGCACATCCCTGGTCACTATGGGCAATCTAGCAAGGCCAATCCACCTAACCTGCATATCTTTAGATTATAGGAAGAAACCAGAGCATCTGGAAGAAACCCACGCAGATACAGGGAGAATGTGCAAACTCCACATAGCCAGTCACCCGAGGGTGGAATAGAATGCGGGTCTCTGGTGTTTTGAGGTAGCAGTGCTAACCACTGAGCCATTGTGCTGCCCTAAGAAACAAACAGTGAATAAAGAACAGAGACGAAGATGACAAGTGCTTGTCTGGGATTTGAACCTGAGACATGTTGCACTCCCTAAATTCATCCAAAGTGAGAATCATGTCTCTATACCAACAAACCATGAGTTCCTTTTGCAACTGTTGATGTGACTCAATAGTAATTTTATCAAGAAATAGGTTAAGGTCTTGCTCCCCAATTAATTGAAGATTCCATGAAAATACCTCATGGGTATGGCCTCTCACACTAACCCTTCTCCTCCTCCCAATTTAGTGGGCTGTTTCTGCTCTCTCATTTCTTCCTTAAATTTCCTCCTCTTTCTCTGAATCAACTTCAGTCACAAAATCTTGATGACAGCCACGACACAGCATAATCCACATCTGCAAAAGCTTCTTAGAAGCCAAAGTCATTTCTCACAGTCAGAAAATAAGGTAACTCTGCACCTCCTGCAGAAATTGATCAGTAGCCTGAAATGTCAAGTTAACTAATTAATAGCACTTTTAAGATGTAACACAAATTTCTGGGTGAGTTTATCACTTGGGGGTAGACAGGCACCAAAGCAGCTCAATATCACAGGCCTTATAATCGGCACGGGGTTGCAATTAGCCTAATGGCTAGCTCATGGTTCACAAAAACACAAACAGCATGAGATTGATTCCAGCTTAACTAAAGTATATTTGGGATCTTCCTCTTCACCCTGTCCTTAGAGTGGAAAGTAATAATAGAACACCACTGACCAAAACTACCATGAAAACAGCTCAGATTGAAATATAAGGCAAGGATCTCCCTTCAGGGAAATGTTAAGTACATTGCCTTCCTTTAAGTTTAATTTATATTTATCATTTATAGTTCAAATTTTTTGTGTTAAGACAAAGACATGGTGCGTAATTTTTAGAGTTTCATTCATGAGCTTGGGGCTATGATACGAAGTAGGTCTGGAAATTTGTTTCCCATGAGGTTTTACGACCTTGAATTGAAGAGCTGAGTGTTAACTGTTCAGTGTATTAAAGAAAGGTAGAAAAGAAAAACTGTGCAGTTGCCTCGGCAACAGCGGTTCAACAACAATCAGAAAAAGGCAGAATAATCTAGAAAGTCAGGCATATTTACATCAGTGAGTGAGGACAGCTGGACATTGGGATAAGGGGATTCATGTGGCTGCATGAATTCAAGTAATACGGAATTTAATTTGGAGTTGTTTTAGTTGTTTCAGGTGAAGTGAAAAAACATCAATTGACAGCTCAGAAATTTGCCAAAAGGAAACTGATTGCAGCTGTAACAACCTGAGCCTAAACAATCAGCCTTACTGTGGAAATGGTGGTAACTCTTCACTGAGGTATGCATCTTCATATGGATATTGCTAAGATAAATGGAATAGTGTGAATTTATCTAGTATAGTACATTATATTTCCTTGTTTAATATACATTTTGTACTTCTTGTTAAAATTACACAGGCAGCCTTTTCTGGGTGCAGCCACCAACTGACCTCTATGGCTAAGAAAACAAAGAAAGTAGGATCTATCAAACCGGGTGTCACTCTGGGGTCTGATTTGTCCAGTTAACATCATCTGTAATTATAACACAGAACACATGGGAATGAATGAGTGAATTAGCAATAAGTGTCAGACCTTTTACTGAAATAGTTCAATCATTCTCGCTTGTACCATGGCCAACTCTGGAGCAGCTCAATCCAATCTAGTAAGTAGGAATGAACATGTGTACCTTTAAAGCCATATTTGATGCTTGGGACACAAAAAAGACAGCACACTATCTAATTTTCAGGGTAAGTAAATCTATTGCAATCACTCTAAAGTACAAATATGGAAATAAAGTCCTTATATTTTAGCTGTCACAACAGTGCAAAGTTATTGTTACAGAAAGAAATATGAAATGTTTTCATTAAGGCACCATTTAATGCTGCAAACATGAACTTATCTAGAGTCAGTGTGTCCTTCAAACTTGAAACAATGATCTGAAAAAGAATGCTGAATTATTATTGGGAGGAATGGGAGCTGATTGGGAATACAAAAGGATCAGTACCTCTCCTACCAAAGTAGTCATGGTTTTTCCATGTTACTTTAATGGAATTTGCATGCTAAGTGCAGTAAATATTCTGATACTGACTGTATATTGGAACAAACAAGAAAACAATTAACACAGAGAATGAAAAAAAGCAGGCAAGTTTATCTAAATTGTCGCATTACCTTTTTCAACAATAATTGGCTTGTAAGAAAATTAACTAGTGACATACTAAACAAGATGTTTTGCCTTTGAAAGCAACTCATTGATAATCATTTTGAAAGCCCATTACATGGGCCACAGGAATAATCCTTTCCGAGACCTCTGAAGCTGGTATCTAGTAGTCAAGCCTCTTATTAGCACTTTGCTGCCCTGACATACATTCACAGAGGTGACCTTTCTTTAGCTACTCTAAAAGACCATCTAATTAGACCTGTACATAGATAAAGGAAATCGAAAAGAAACAGTACAGGTCTTCATAAGCTTAGAATATTAACATCTGCTCAGAAAATCTCAATTTCTGTAAATATTCCTGCAGTATGCCCTGTAACCGCCCCACCTCCTACTTTCAGAATTAGTTTAAACAACTTTGCCAGATTCGTCACATCCCATCACAACCACAGATCTTACTCACGGGAGCTGATGTGTGGAAATTTAAAGATTTGTCACTTCCAACTGAGTGAAGAGAATCTGCAGTGCAATTCTTTGTTACCAGATCAATGTGCAACCATCCAACAGGCTGAGGTTAATTCTGCTGCCTGCTTACATCTGTCAGCAGAACTCAGAAATGATGCAGGAAATTACATTACCCTGCCTAGTTCTGAAACACCAGCATAATGACATGCAATCAATTTTGTTGAATAATTATGAAAAAGAGCAGAGGGTGGAAACCAGTTTTAATATATAGCACTGACATTAGGTTGTGAAAATAATAATCATATAAGCTAGAAGTGCAAGTTATAATTACTTCTTGTCAGCCACAATGTACCTGCATATTGAAATATTAAGGATCTCTAAATTATTTTCAAGCCTTTGCAGGATTTGCTATTCCATGAATGTTACTTATGTCGATTATAAAATTGCTTAGAACTGATTCCCAAACTTATTCCAACCAACGATGAACTGCAGTCCTTTGATTAAAATAATATCTGGACACAAAAAAAACAGGAATCACGGCTGCTGAAAACTTTGCAAAATATGTTGAATATCCTCCTTATGTAGAAAGCCTTTGGCACAGCTTTCTCTTTGGGAAAACAATGAGGTATTTCAATGCTGGTAGGAGCAAATTATTGCAGACGCTAGAAGCTGGACTGAAATGCTGGAGATCACAGCGGGTCAGGCAGTATCCATAGCGAGAAAGCAAACTAACATCTCAAGTCTAGATGACTCTTCATCTGAGCTCAGATGAAGAGCCATCTAGACTTGAAATGTTAGTTTGCTTTCTCTCCATGGATGCTGCCTGACCCACTGTGATCTCCAGCACTTTTTGTTTTCAGTATTTCCACGCTGTAGTGAAACTATATTACATTAATGAAATGTTATCATTATTGGAAGTTATATTAGAAGTGTATCATATCAAGTTAGACGTTACCCAGCTGAATACTTGATAAATCAGAAAAGAAAATTGTGAAAATAATTCTAGCGACCTGAATCTTGGGTATCACGTCACTTAGCCAACAAATCTGGACAATTCATTACAAAGAATGGATTAAAAATGCCGAATTTTGCCCATAGAATTGGGAAACATGGTCAGGACATTTCCTGATATCTCCTTCCTGACTTCTGAAAGTCACGGAGTATCTCTTCAATTTCGGTCTCTGGCAGTCAGGATAGGGCTGGATCCAGGCCTGGTTCTTCTCAAAGCAGCTGAAAATGGAGCATGTGGGTGTTGGGGTTGGTGCTGGTTAGAAAGTCTGCTTTGATTCACTGTGATATTGCTCCATTCCTGTATATGTTTGTTGGGTTTCCTAGCCTTCATCCCTCACCAATCCTCTCACCTGCTATATTTTTATTATGTCGAACCACCATGCATCCTCCATACCAACTCTTCCAATATCCATTATGTTCAGAACCAATAAGCCATTGAAACTCTGTAAATACAATTAAATGTTGCCATAACTGACACAATGTACAAAGAGGCTTTGCAATCAAAACTGTTCTTTTTATAACCTCAGAAAAGTAACAGTGAACCACAGCCATTCATAGTATCAATGAGTAAAACTTAAATCCTCTTAACACCTCTCAATTTTATTCAGATACAGATGTAATGATTGAAAAAGCATACCAAAAAAGACTAATGGGGGAGCACTTTGGGGCCAGCGACCATAATTCGATTTGTTTTAAAATAGTGATGGAAAAGGACAGACCAAATCTAAAAGTTGAAGCTCTAAATTGGAGAAAGGCCAATTTTGACGGTATTAGGCAAGAACTTTCAAAAGCTGATTGGAGGCAGATGTTCGCAGTTAAAGGCTGGAAAATGGGAAGCCTTCAGAAATGAGATAACAAGAGTACAGAGAAAGTATATTCCTGTCAGGGTGAAAGGGAAGGCTGGTAGGTATAGGGAATGCTGGATGACTAAAGAAATTGAGGGTTTGATTAAGAAAAAGAAGGAAGCATATGTAAGGTATA